>NW_021318839.1:29351-45220 GCF_001605985.2 Dendrobium catenatum | reverse complement strand
AGTAGTCATTAGAAATAAGGCTAGATTAGTTGCTAAGGGGTATAATCAAATTGATGGGATTGATTTTGAGGAAACTTTTGCCCCTGTAGCTAGACTTGAAGCAATTAGGGTTTTGTTAGCCTTTGCTTGTTTTAAGGGTTTCAAATTATTTCAAATGGATGTGAAAATTGCCTTTTTAAATGGGGTAATTGAAGAAGATGTTTTTGTAGAACAACCTCCAGGCTTTGAAAATTCAAAATACCCAAATCATGTTTTTAAGTTAAAGAAGGCATTATATGGATTGAAACAGGCACCTAGGGCTTGGTATGAGAGGTTGAGCACCTTCCTACTTGAAAGATCTTTTGAAAAGGGAAGTGTGGATACAACTCTCTTTTTAAAGAAATTTGGAAATGATATACTCATTGTTCAAATTTATGTGGATGATATCATTTTTGGATCTTCAAATAAAAATCTTTGTGATGATTTTTCTAAAATAATGAGTAGTGAATTTGAGATGAGTCTAATGGGAGACTTAAATTACTTTCTAATCTTTAGCATTAAGCAACTTGAGGAAGGTACATTTCTTATTCAAACTAAATATGTTAAGGACATCCTCAAAAAATATGAAATGGATAATGCTAAACCTGTTAGTACACTAATGAGTTCCTCAGTTCAGTTGGATAAGGACCTTAAGGGAAAATCTGTTGATCAAAAGAAATTTAGAGGGATTATTGGATCCTTACTTTACTTCCAGATATCATGTTTAGTGTTTACTTGTATGCTAGATTTCAATTTGATCCAAAAGAATCACATTTGACAGCAATGAAAAGGATTTTAGGATACTTACTAGGAACTCAGAACTTAGGAATTTGATATCCAAAGTTTAGCTCTTCATTTGAAATTATTGGTTATTCAGACTCTAATTTTGCAGGCTGTATGGTGGATAGGAAAAGTACTTCTGGAACATGTCAATTCATTTAAAATTCATTAGTTTCATGGTCTAGTAGAAAACAAAATTCAGTGGCCCTATCTACTGCAGAAGTAGAATATATTGCACTAGGAAGTTGTGTGGCACAAATACTTTGGTTAAAAAAATAGTTGATTGATTTAGGATTAACTATAGGCACTATACCAATTTATTGTGATAATACTAGTGCTATTTGCATTTAAAAAAATCTTATTCAACATTCAAGAATCAAACACATTGACATAAGACATCATTTCATAAGGAATCATGTATCCAAGGGAGAAATTGAACTTAACCATGTTTCAACAGAAAATCAACTTGCAGACATTTTTACAAAACCTTTAGCCTTTTATACTTTCAGTATATTAAGAACTAGGCTTTGAGTGATTGATTTAAATGCTTAGATAAAAATGTTTTTTCTGCAAAATTGATATTTTGTTTTTATTTTTGTGTTCATTATATTTTTTTTTTGTTTTGTTTTGTTGTTTTGTTTATTTTTGGTGTGTATTTAAGTGTGACTTATTTATTTTTATTCGTTTTTGTTTTGAGTGTGAAAATGAAAATTAGTGGTCATCATCGTCTAGGACAAAAAATTTTCGTACGGGACGATGTGTGTAAAATGACAAACTGCGTGATTTCGAATTATCTTAAGAGCAGTTTTTAATGTAGTTCGTCTGTACGATCATCACGATCGTCAGGGACAAAATATTTTCAAATGATGGGATGATTAAATGCAGCAGTTGAATTGATAAGACAATTTTTATTATGAATTTCGTCCGTACGAACATTTGGTTCGTCCAGACGAACACATGTCGGTTCATGGCGGGGGACGGTTTTCAACTGCCATTAAAACGAGTTAAATTTTTGATCGTCTGTATGAACACGTGTTCGTCTGTACGATCATCTTGGGCAAAAGTTTGTATGAAAGAACGCTTTGAAAATTGTGTGTTTACAAAAAGCCGTTATTTTTTAAACTCATTCGTTCGTCCATACAAAATATTTTCGTACAGGACGAATCAAATTCGTAGGGGACGAATAAAAATTTTGTCTTGTACGGACAATCATTCTTCTTTAAATTAACGGTAGTTTTTACTGAACAGTCACTTTCACACATCTCTTTCAAACCTTTCTTCTCTCGATATCTTTCAAATGGCATGTTCTAGCAAGCGTCAAAAGTCTTTGACTAAGGGTCCTCCAAGAAATACATCCAAAAACTTCTTTTCTAGAGCCAATGAAGAATCTTTTGCTAGGTTTGTCTCTGCAAAAATCACCCCATCTAGAGTTCTCCTACAGGATCAATTGACCTTTAAGGTAATGCACTTGTTTACCTCTACTCAATTTGGTTTGATCCTCACTTTAGTACACTTCTATAATAGAGAAACCTTTCACTATTTTCTAGCAAATATGTCATTCATCTCCGACCATTCTTCCATCAGTTCTTTTTTTTAAAAAAGAAAATTAAAATCACCAAGGCTGACTTTGGTATTTTCCTAAACTTAAGGACTGAAGGCTTAAGAGTACACACTTTAACCACCTCAAGTTTTGATTGGACTAAAGTTAATCGTGTGATTAGAGATAGGAGAATTAAGGATCATTTGCCTAAAGTTTCAACCTTGGTGCGTGATGTCCGTATCATCCAGCATATATTAAGAACTTCCATTATACCTAAAGCTGGTGATGGAGTCAACATCACTCCTCTTCTTTCTATTATTACCTACTTGATTATGACTAGTCAAACTATAGATGAGGCCCAACTCCTAATTGATTACATTTATGGTCTCTCTGAAATTGGTCATGTTGATCATAAAAGAAAAAAGAACATAGCTTTAGGACATCTGATTGCCTATATTTTGGAAAAGAAGTATAATTTATTTCATCCAGAACAAGACTTTGAAGAACCACTCAACTACAACGACCCATCCTTTAGGGCTATCTTCAATAAGGACGAGCCCAGCAAAACTCATGTAGTTCTGAGTGAAACAGAAGAAGAAGCTGAACCTTCACATGCTGCTGGACCAAATTATCATGATTTGGTTCAAAGATTTGACAATTTAGAGGCTCATTTTGATCAAAGGTTTGATCAAATTGAAACTCACTTGCAGCAGCAAGATATTCAGCACAATCAGGACATGGGATTTATGCGTGATAAGATAAATGCCATTAATTCCAACATGTTTATGATGAGTAGTTACTTCAACTTCTTTGGTGCAGCACCACCTCCTCCTCCTCCAGATCAGGGTCCATCAAAATGATTTGTTTAGTATTTGTTCAGTGTTTGTTTTGTGTTTCGTTGTAGTTCATATGTTAGTAATTTCCTTTAGATTGTTGTATTTTCCTTCTCTTAGTTGTGTTATTAGTATTGATATCTTGAACTTCAAATTGTAATAGATTTATCTGATATCAATATATGTTTCAATGTTTTGTCGTTTAATGTTTTAGAAATGTGTTAGACTTTATGATATTCATTTTTTTTTAATCTTAATAGTGGTTTATTTAATTTGTAAATTAAAATTAATTTTATTAGAAAATATAATTTTTTTTCTAAATTTAAGATATGATTATAATTTGATATTATTAGAATTATCAATTCCATGTCTCTTATTTAGACTACATTATCTTTAATATTATTATTGCAATTTAGATGTTTTCTTATTTTGTATTTTTCTTTTCAAATAGTATTTATGCACTTAGAAAAATTTGAAATTTTAGATTATTGATTTTGGAAAGAATTCAATTACTTTTGAAAAATTGTACAAATGTACAAAAATCAAAAGGAATATGCAAAAAATTTGCAATGACAAAAAGATGCACAAAATAAGCCTAAAATAAAAAGATGCACAAAAAATGTGCCATAAAAATTGAAAAAGATGCACAAAAATGTACCATAAAAATTGAAAAAGATGCACAAAGTGTCACATGTGATAATTACTTCTTTCCAGACTCTTTTAATCTCTTAATTCAAATTGATCTATGTTCATTTATAATTGACATTGAAATTTGAAATATAAAATTGTTTATTCATCCTTAGTGCAATAATTTTCTTTATCTTCATGTCTAAATTGACACATGCCTTTGATAAATTTTTTTTATTCTCTATGTTATATCACTTCTTAAATTATATGAAATCTTATGTTTTTCTAATGTTTTGATTTTATTTGCATACCTTATTTCAATCACTTTCAAGATTAAAATATCAAATGAATTTCATACTTCTGCTTACATTTCTAATATTCTTTTCTTCTTCACTTTTTGATGTTGTCAAAAAGGGAGAGAAATTGTTTGTTGCGTATGTTTTCGTAGTGTTTGATTTTCGTATGTGTGTTTGATTTTTTTATTATTTTGTCTTTTGTGTTGTATAAAAATTTTGAAAAACAAATTTTTTTAAGTAATTCAAATGCCTTCTTATTTTCATGAGTTCATCAATTCAGGGGGAGTTAAGGAGATTCTTAGAACTAAAAATCCTACAAACAATAATTGTTTTGCCATCATCAAAAAGGGGGAGATTATAGAGAGAGTTGCTATTTGCATGTTTTATATTTTTGCAACTTATATTGTTTTGATGATTTCAAATATTATTGTTTATATATCTCCTAACACTTTTTGGAAGATTTACCTTTTGCTCTAGTGTGTACTAACATTTCAGGAAAATCAACTCCAAGCGATGAAGAATTCAAATTATTCATTTGTAAATTATAAGTTTTTAAATGAGAGGGAGTGATTGTAATTGAGTGAAAAATCACAACATACACTCTTGGGGGATAATATTTGTGAACTGATCGTACGGGACGAACCTGGTTCGTACGGGACGAACCTGGTTCGTACGGGACGAACCTGGTTCGTACGGGACGATCATGTCAATTAACCCTCAGAAGAGTAATGGATCAAACAGGCGGATAGAAAATTTTTTAAGTCCTAATCGTCCAAGATGAATTTAATATTCGTCCCTGGACGAAACTCTCTGTATGAGATCGTACATGATGAAATAATTTTTTGTCCCTGGACAAAACTCTCTGTATAACATCATCCCAGGACGAAACCTATTCATCCCAGGACGAAACCTGTTCGTCCCAGGACGAACTGAACCGACTTACGTCAGTTGGTTACGTCGTGTAGAATTTTGTGAACCGACCTTTGTAATAACTGTTTCTTACCGGACAAACATAGTTCATACGGGACGATGAGTGTGTACGAACATAGTTCGTACCAATATACATTAGGATCGTTTCCGACACTTTAAGTAAAATCTTCTGGGATGATCCACGGTCGTACGGGACGATCCACTGCAACACTCAAAGGGTGCCTCTAGGGAGTGGATGTAGGTCTGGTTTAGACCGAACTACTATAAATCGTGTGTCTTTTTATTTTATTGCTTTTTATTTTCTGCATTTAATTTTGTGTTTTAAAAAATTATGGTTGAAAAACTTTTTATAAAAATTTATTAAAGTTTAATTTCGGTTAAATTTATCAAAAGAGGGAAAATTTTTAAATACCAATTCACCCCCCCCCCTCTTGGTAGCTTTGGGACATTAATTTAGGTTTAACAACCTCTTCACTAGACTCAACAAGAAGTCTGATGAAAATCTGACGACGAGTAGAAGTCTGACGATGGATAGAAGTTTGGCATCGGACAAAAGTCCAACTATGGATGAAAGCCCGACATCAGATAAAAGTTCGACGTAAGTCTGGCGACGGATAAAAGTTCAGTAACAAATGAAAGTTTTGTGATGTACATAAGTGTGACATCGGGCAGAAGTCTGGTGTCAGGAAGAAGTTCATCAAAAGCCCAATGACGGGCAAAAATCTGGTGATGAACCTTAGCATCAGACAAAAGTTTGACGAAAATCTACAGATGGCAAAAAGTCCAACGATGGATGAAAGTTTGTCATAGAGCAAAATTCCAACAAAAATCCAGCGATGGGTAGAAGTCTGGTGATGGACACAAGTCTGGCGATGGATGGAAGTCTTGCATCAATCGATGACAGGGTGGAAGTTTAGCGGTGGTCGAGGAGGAGTCCTGTGTCAAGAGGCATCTCTTTCTTCTCTTCCTTCTCTTCTCTTCTTGGGCACCTTCTTCCTCCCTCTTCCATGATGGATGAGGGGTTTATTTATAGTTGAAAGTTCGTTAGGGATGTTAAGCCCTATAGAACTTGCCCAAGCTAAACAATAGGGGGGGTGAATTGGTATTTTAAAATTTCTTTTCACAAAGAATAAAAATTGCATAAACCAAATTCACATCACAAAAATAAATGCGGAATTAAAAATGCGGAAGCAAAAAATAAGAACACAGAAATTTATAGTGGTTCGGTCAACTCGACCTATGTCCACTCCTTGGAGGCACCCTCCAAGTATTGCACTACAAAATGTGACTCTCCTTTAGCCCCCAAGGCTAGGCGGAGAAGCCCTCATAAGAACCTCCTTTTTGCCACCCTAGCAAGGCAGAGAACCTACTTCCTTTTGCTTCCTCCTGAAGCTGGCAGAGAACCACAACCAAAAGCTAACTCCTTACCTCTACCTGCCCTTCCACGGACGAGAAACTCTAGACGAAGAACAAGTAGAGCGATCCTTGAAGCAACCCTTGTGAATCCCCTCACAAGCTCCCCCTCATAAGATCCTCTCTCTCTCCCTCTCTCTCTTTCTCTCCTCAAGGTCTTCTAAGGTCAAGGCAGTAGCCAAAGGTCTTTCAAAACGTTGAACATGAGCTCTTAAATAGAAGAGCTTCAAAGGATCTTATTAATTGCAAGTTGCCGACTTTATTGTCCAGGCCGATACGGACATCGGTCTGGCCGATCAGTACAAAACTCAGAAGATCGACCAGAGCATCGCCCTGGATACACTTCTGGACGATTAAAATTTGGCTTGATTGTCCAGGCCGATCTCACGATCGTCCTGGCCGATCAGTTCAAATCAGAGGAAAATCATCCTGAGAACAGCCCTGGGAACAAGGAAGAAGTTCATCAAAAGCCCAATGACGGGCAAAAATCTGGTGATGAACCTTAGCATCAGACAAAAGTTTGACGAAAATCTACAGATGGCAAAAAGTCCAACGATGGATGAAAGTTTGTCATAGAGCAAAATTCCAACAAAAATCCAGCGATGGGTAGAAGTCTGGTGATGGACACAAGTCTGGCGATGGATGAAAGTCTGGCATCAATCGATGACAGGGTGGAAGTTCAGCGGTGGTCGAGGAGGAGTCCTGTGTCAAGAGGCATCTCTTTCTTCTCTTCCTTCTCTTCTCTTCTTGGGCCCCTTCTTCCTCCCTCTTCCATGATGAATGAGGGGTTTATTTATAGTTTTCTGAGAGTGGCATGATCAATAAATAAGTGGGAGATCAAGTGTAATTTGGAGGTTTGAATGGATGTCCGATGTTGATTTCCTCGATCATGGACCGTTTATTAGGCATTGGTATATCTTAATGATATCAGAATTCAACGATCTTGGGTTCGTTGGATTTTTCTCGTTGAGTCGCTCCATTCAAAAATAAGCATGTCATGTTTGGAAATCTTCTGGTCATCCAATTTATGGTTTGAACTTTTCAAATGCGCTTCGAGTCTTTGATTTGGATACATTTGGGCTCGGATTGAGTCAAATTTGGTTTCGTTGGGTTCATCTTTTCTAGACTTTCAGCTCGACTATAAGTTTGTTGAAATCGGAGTTCATATGGTTCCTAATTTAATTTCAAAAATTTCCAAATTGATTTTGCCGTGAGATTCTTGCCCAATCAGGAAAATTTTTTGATGATATATCAAATATAGTTCAAATCATGGTTTAACTTGTGTTGTTGAAGGCAAATTTTAAAGTAGTTTGCGATCAAAATTGAGGTTGTTTTGATTTCAAACGAAATTTATTTCCCTCAAAAAATAAATAAAGGGTTTATTTCTCTAATTTCATTTAATTGATTTGATTTGATTGTTAAATATCAATTTTATTAACTAAATCATACTTGAGTTAAGTCCTACTTATAGTTAAAATACCCTTATAGTTGAACAACTTAATAGTTGAAGATGCTTTAATCGCTAACAATTAGATTGGCTGTGAAGGTCCATAAAATCTTCTTAATTTTATTTCCTATAATAGTTAAAAGTTATTTTAGGTGTCAGTATAAGTTCAAATCATAAACAACTTTGTCATAACATAAAGATTATTGTGTTTTAGTTTTACTATTATTTTCATAATTTTTGGGCTTAGGTAAAATTTCTTAAGAAATTGACACTTGTCCGTACAAGTGGAGTTTTAGAACCATTAGGCGTCCGTTTTGCAAAATGAATTCACTAGAGTTTTTGGGGCATGCTTAATTAATTTATGAGCATCTTTATATAATTTTTGGATACCTGAATTTACAGATATAAAGTAATTTATATGAATTTTACATTAAATTTTAAATAATTGAAATAATTATATTTATATTATAAATATCTTATTCCACTTAATAACTTATTAAAAAAAAGGGCTTTGAATTTTTCATTTTGCCCAAACAGAGAGCAGGAAAGGAGAAATAAGAAATAAAAGAGAAGAAATAAAGAAAAAGCTAGATTTTGGAGGCTTTATCCCGGTTAAAAATTTTTATTTGTCTCAAGGTAGGTCACACTATATATATCTCAATTAAAAGAAAAAGATAATTTTTATCAAATTTTTCATTTAAAATTTTATTTCTATGAGTAAAAATTATTAAAAACTTTGCACTGATAAAATTTTTATCGTGTAACTTTTTACCTGTTATATAAACTAAGATTATAAATATTTTGAATATTTTCTAAAAAAATTACAACATATATGAGAAAATTGTTTAATATAATTTTAAATATGTTTTAACAAATTGGACCTATTTTCATCTCATCTCACGTCCTCACTACAAGCTAAGTTTCTCATGAGAGTGGCAATTGACTGAAGGGATGATCTTCCTTCCTCACTTGGGGCAAGGGAATGCACCATTACACATACTAGCTGGCTTCATGATGAATAAAATATTCGGTTAATTTATCACCAAAATAACTTTGACTTGATTTTATTTGCAATGAAATTTAATTATTTTCTAAGTTCATTTTTAATCCATCACAAAAATCAAAGTTAGACTATCAATTAACTCAAGACCCTCGAGGAGGCAAGATTATTTTATATAGAGTTGGACTGTGTCCGGAGGCCAAACCTATTGACCTCCAGAAACTGTGCATTAATGGGTGATTAGGTGCATCTGGATTGACCTCTAAAAACTTTTGGACACCGCACGTAATAATATTTCCTAGAGGATAGCAGTATGTTTTTTAGTTTCTAACATAGTAATCACAAAAACTAATCTTAGCTGATGCAATTATGATAATTGACCTTCTCCCTAACTAATGAAAATATGTGAAAAATGAATATTAATTTTGTTCAAATATAGTTTCAAACCAAGCTCTAATTTATGTTGTTAGGGGCAAACTTAAAATAAGTAGTTCGAGGTCAAAATGAGGGTTGTTTTGCTCTATGACGAAATTTATTTTCCCAAAAAATAAAGAACGAGCATATTTAAAAAAAATTTAATATTATGACGCAATTAAAACTCTTTTGGTTGGATAAAAAAATAATTGAATCTAAAGACAGAGCTGAGTAAACATAATTCAATCTATTCAATGGATATGATATAAGGGTATCTATATATAGAATTATTACAGAGAGGTACAATACAATGCAAGAATTCTAGATAACAGGTAAAACCATGTACATGTACCTTAATAGGTGCATGTTATTATGCCCCCTTAAGCTGATGGGTTGAGTTGAACCATCAGCTTGTCTCGTTGATAGTGATAGCGTGGTGTAGAGAGCGATTTGGTGAATATATCGGCAATTTGATCTTTCATTGAGATCAGAAAGATTTGAATAGTTTGAGATTGAATGTGATCCTTGATGAAGTGATGATTTATTTCGATATGTTTTGTACGGGCATGGAAGACTAGACTGTTGGGTAAGGAAATAGCTGAAGTACTGTCGCGATGTAACTTTATGGGAGATTGAAGAGGAATGCGGAGTAAGAGAAGACGGAGCCATAGAATATCAACAAGTTCTGTAGCAAGCGATCAATATTCGACTTCGATAGACGAGCGAGCGACGGTGTGCTTCTTCTTTACGCTCCAAGAGATAAGGGTGTTGCTTAGGAAGGTGCAGTATCCTGAAGTAGATCTTCGGGTGTCTTTGTCACCGGCCCAGTCAGCGTTTGAGTACGAGTGTAGTTCCATGGGACCCTGCAAGATAGGTAAACCAAGTGAAATGGTGCCTTTTATATAGCGAAGTAAGCGATGGAGTAGATGAAAGTGATGAGAATCACAATCGTGCATATGTTGGCATAATAGATTAATGACAAAGTATATATCCGGTCTGGTTATGGTGAGGTACAGTAAAGAGCCAGTAAGCTATCTATAGAACGTTGGATCAGTTGGTAGGTTCGGTTGAATGCTGGATTCTGAGTACTTGGTACAACAGGGGTTGGATAATGGCTTACAGATCGTCATACCAGCCGTTTGCAAAATTGACTTAGCATATTAGCATGTAGGAGGTTGCTACTGTGTTGATGTTTATGCCCAGAAAGCTGTTGGACAAACTAAGATTTTTCATGGAAAATTGTTGATGCAGCTGGGAAGTTACGGTGTCAATCAGAGAGGAATCATTGCCGGTTAGAAGTATATCATCTACGTTGATGATCAAGTATAGCTGTCTGCTGTCCTTTGAAGGGTGAATAAAGACGAGTCTGCTTTGCCCGATGAGAATCCAACAGAGGAAAGAAATTTTGAAAAGGTTTGAAACCATTGGCGAGGAGCCTGTTTGAGGCCATAGATGGCTTTCTTGAGTTTGCAAACGTGGTCAGGATGGTGATCGTCTTCAAAGCCTTTGGCCTGTTTCATGTAGATAATTTCAGAAATGTTACCGTGTAGGAATGCATTCATCACGTCTAGCTGATGCACAGGCCAAGCATTAGAAATAGCAATAGTTAATAAAATTTGTATAGTTTGAAATATAGCCACATGACTGAAAGTTTCAAGGTAATTTAAACCATATTGTTGGTGGTTGCCTTGAGCAACAAGACAAGCTTTGAAATTAGCGATGGTTCCATCAGATTTGTGTTTAATTTGCTACGTTCAACAGCTACCTAGAACGGGAGTACTTTGATGAAGAGGAACAAGATCCCAAGTTCCCTATTTTTGCAAGGCATAGAATTCATCTGCCATGGCGCGTCTCCAATGCACATGTTGATTGGCTTCAGTGTATGTGGTCGGTTATTGAAATGGAGTGGACGGAGAGGAGTTTTGGATATGAAGAAGATTGAGTCATTGAGTGGATTTAGTGAGCCTGTTTTGGTTCAGGTGGTCATAGGATGAGTAGACCTGTTAGAAATAGGATGAATGCTGATGTTGGGTAGAGTGGAAGAATCAGGAATCGTAGGTGTAGAGCGATTGGTTGAAATGCCGGGAGTAGGGAGGGTAGTTCGAGTATTGGAAGTAACAGAAGGCCTGGGTCGGAAATCTGGATTACCAGAATTGGGATTTGGATCAGGCAGTTTGACTGTAGTAGGTTGCTGTAAGGTTTGAGATACCGGAATAAGAAGAGAAGGAGGTATCTGAGACGAAGTTTGAGATGGAGGGAGAGAAGTTTGTTTGAATGGGAAGGTGAGTTCATCAAAGATTACATGTCTAGATTTATAGATTTTGTTCGTTGTAGTATCTAAACACTTATAGCCTTTGAAACATGAGAATAACCAAGAAAGACACAAGTGCGAGATCGAGGTTGGAGTTTGTGACGTTGATTTGGCGGTACCCAAGGATAGAAGGCACAACGAAGACTTTAAAAAATTTGTAGTCAGGAGTTTTGTGAAAAAGAAGGTAAATAGGAAATTGGAAGTTCATTGTGACCGTAGGTAATCGATTTATAATGAAGGATGCAATGTGAACCGCATCAGGCCAAAATGAGTGAGGAATAGAGGCGCTGTTAATCAGTGTTCGAGTGGTTTCAAGGTGTATGTGATTGCGTTCAGCCAACCCATTCTGTTCAGGTGTATAGGGACAAGAAGTTTGGTGCGATATGCCATTGTGAATTAAGAAGTTTCTGAAGTTTGAATTTAGGTACTCAATACCACCATCAGAACAAAGACATTGTATATGAAATCTTGTTTGTTTTTCATTGAAAATTTTAAATTTCTAAAAAGATATCAAAAACTTCAGACCTATTTCTCATCGGAAAAACCCACGAAAAATGGGAAAAATTATCGATAAATACTACGTAATAAAGAAAACCTTGATGTGAAGGAACCGGGGATGGACCTCAAACTTTGGAATGAATAATAGCTAAATGCATAGTAGCTCTGTGAGTTTTATTTGAAAACAGTAGTTTATGACCTTTTGAGGTCATACAATCTTAACAGAAATTAAAAGTATTTGGTATGTGGAGCCTTTTATCAGTAGCCAAGACAGCTTTGACAATTCTGGGATGTGGATGATCCAGTCTCTGGTGCCAGAGAGTGGCGGCTTCAGAAGTAAATGTTAGTATCTTTGATGAGGACGAAGTCGTGATGGTCGATCTAAGCGGGTAGAGTCCTCAGCTACTTAGACCCGACAGAAGGATTTTCTTTATCGTCATATCCTTGATGTCAAAGCCATGAGGATAAAAATTCATAGAAACATTATTATCTTCAGTAAGTTTAGAAATAGACAGCAGATAATGAGATAAGCGTGAAACATGAAATAAGGAGTTCAGTTTTAGCTTGCGATACGGTGTTGGCAGAATTCCAATTCCTGAGTGCGCAATGGAGAGAGATCTGCCATCACCTATGGTAATGTTATATGTACCACTGTAGGATTTAGCTTGGGAGAGATTGTCCACGGAGTTAGTGAGATGAGCCGACGCGCCTGAGTTTAAATACCAGTAGTGGTTATCTGTGTCTGTTGCAACAACCATTGCACAGGAGGCAGAGTTTGTGGTGGTTGTTACAGGAGGTTGATGAAGGTGTTTAGTCGATGCCAACAGTTATGTGCGAGATGTCCCTTTTATTGCTGATTTGGTTTCATGAATTATGGTTTTGATTATAGCAAACAATACGACTGCCTTTTCTCTACTGACATTTCAGGACTCAAAGATCGGATAGAAATCAGAATCAGCTCAAGACTGGGTAGATTAGGGTTGAGTCAGTATGTAATTTTCTTTTTTCTCTTTCTTGAGTCAATTGTAAATGTTTGAAGTGACTGATGTTAAGTAACCCTACATACACACACTTGAGAGATTTAGAAATTGTGTTTTAACTCACATCGTCCCGGATGATATTTACATCGTCATGGACAATCGAGTTCAAAATAGAAGTTCTAATCAGAATTTCTTAGTTAAGGCAGCCATAATTAACTGATCGTCCTGGACAATACATTTATCGGACATGACGATATGCTCAAAACAGAAAGAAATAGCTGCCATAATAAATTTAGGTATTCTGTATTATTGGCAATCGGTCAGGACGATCGTGAGATTGGCCTGGACGATATTACACAATTATGCCTAAATTGATCCATGAATCAAGGAAGTAATTAAGGATGATTGATACGATCACATCGTCCCGAACGATCGCAGGATCGACCAGGACCATCTATTCAAAAACCCTTAGTTACTCATGGACTCGAATTCAGGGCGATGCTCTGGACAATATTTCTCTGATTTGAACTAATCGTCCGGGACGATCGTGAGATCAGCCTAGAAGATCAAGCCAATTTTCAATCATCCAGATCATCTTCAGGGCGATGTTCTGGCCGATCATCTGTGTTTTGAACTAATCGTACAGGACGATATTATTATCGTTCTGGATGATAACGTCAGCAACTTGCAATTATTGAGCTCCTTTGAAGTTCTTTTATTTAAGAGCTCTTTTTCAACATTTTTTGAACATCTTTGGCTGCTGTCTTGACCTGAGAAAACCTAAAGGAGAGAGAGAGAGAGAGAGAGAGAGAGAGAGAGTATCTTGTGAGGGGGAGCTTATGAGGGAGTTTAAAAGGGTTCCTCCAAGCATTGTTCCACTTCTTCTTCCCTAGAGTCTCTTATCCTTTGAAGGGTTGGGAGAGGTAAGCTTCAGCAATCGATCGAGGTTCTCTGCCAGCTTCAGGAGGAAGCAAAAGGAGTTGGGTTCTTTTCCTTGAAGGGTGTGGCAAAAAGGAGGTATTTTATAAGTGCTTCTCCGCCTAGCTGTGGGGGCTAAAGAGAGCCACGTTGGTAGTGTAATACTCGGAGGGCGCCTCCGGGGAGTGGACGTAGGTCAAGTTGACCGAACCACTCTAAACCCTTGTGTTCTTTTTACTACTTCCGCGCTTTAATTTTCCGCGTTTATTTTTTCGTGGTGATTTTGGTTTGTGATATTTGTTCTTGGTTTTAAAGAATTTTTAAAAATACCAATTCACCCTCCCCCCCTCTTGGTTAGCCTCGAGACTAGTTCAGACGGCCTAACATCCCTAACGAACTTCAAGTGGTATCTGAGCGGGATTCATAAAAATAAAGTTTGAAAACTTTTTGAATTTTTTATCCATGACTAACTTTGGGAATCGTAACACAACTGAAGGATATTCTATTACATGACCTCCCTTATTTGATAACCTCCCTTTTGATTTTTGGAAAACTCGCATGTCTACCTTTTTACAATCAACAGACTATCGCATGTGGATGCTTATTAAAGAAGAATATTCTCCACCTTTCTGTGAAATTAGCAGAATTAAAACTAAAGTTGCTTTTACTGAATGGACTACCGATGAAAGAGATTTTGCTCAATTGAATGCGAAGTGTTTGAACTATTTTTTCTGTGCTTTAAAGTCTGAGGGTTACATGCATGTTTCTACTTGCTCTACTAGAAAAGAGATTTGGGATAGATTGTGCATTACTTATGAAGGAACCAATGAAGTAAAAAAATCTCGTTTGAATATTCTCTTGCATGACTACGAACTTTTTCGTATGAAACCTTCTGAATCAATTTCTGATATCTATACCTGGTTCACTGAAATTGTAACTTCTTTGCATGCCTTAGGAAAAGAACTTTCAAACTATGAAAAAGTGAACAAGATTTTATAATGGTTGCCTTCGTCTTTTGATGCTAAAATTATTGCAATCACTGAATCTAAGGATTTAAATACTTATTCGATTGATAACTTACTTAGCTCACTCATTGCTTACGAGCAAGGGGTGAATCAAAAAAATCTTGATGCAGGAGAGAAAAATAAAGAGAAAATAGTGGCACTGAAGGCACACAAATTGGACTCTGACACTTTTGGGTCTGAAAGCGATGACTTTGCCTTAATCACAAGGCAATTCAAAAGCTTTCTAAGGAAGAAGCATAAGCATCATCAAAGTTGGAGAAAATGTAAGGATTATAAATATCTTAAATGATCGTCTGATGTGGTTTGTTATGAATGCAGGAAGCCAGGACACGTGAAAGCAGATTGCCCTACACTTAAATGCACACAATCAAGGAAAAGAGTGAGGAGAAATCCAAGTTTAGAAAAGACAAAAAGAGACTCCAAAAGGCATTTTGGGCGGATTCTGCATCGGATTCATCGGAGACGGAACTAGAAGATGAGATAACAAATTTGTGCTTAATGGAAAACGATAATCTTGATCAAGAAGAGGTATGTGAACTTGCCTACGATCAACTTCTTGAAGTTTCTGAAAAAATTCATGCATCATATAGAAAACTTAAGAAAACACATGCTAGATTGAAATAGAAATTTTTGAATTTATAAAAAGAGCATGAAGTTATTCTCAAAGATCATTCTACGATTGATTCAAATCACATGACTCTACTTGATGAATTTGATGAGTTAAACAAAAGCATTGTGAATTAATTGAAGAGCATGAGTCACTAAAAGTCACACACACATCACTTGAATCTAATTTTAAGAATTCTAAGGAGATGGAGAAAAATTTGAGGATTGATAAT
>NW_021318839.1:18332-27378 GCF_001605985.2 Dendrobium catenatum | reverse complement strand
TATATATATATATATATATATATATCAAAAAGCAAAAGATGCGCAAAGCACCAATTAATTGACAAGAGGCATAAAAAATGAGCCCACCAAAAGCAAACTCTCTTCTCCTTTCAAATCTTTTAAAACTTAGAAGTTTTCATGTATCAATGGCTTAATTTCGAGTATTTTGCGATTATGACAAATTTACTTTGGTACATTATTTTATAAGATATTTTTTTCTGAAATCAAGTGATGAATGGATTTTTTTTTCATACCCAATTGAATTTTTGAGATTAGTTCCTTGATTTCCAAAGACGATTCTACCCTAAAAGAAAGTCTGAGCTAAGAGTAACCATGATCGGATATTATACGTTTTTGGGATTTTTTGATGTTGATTAATTAGCTCACAAATTTTTAAAATCAATCACATTGAATACTTCATCTTATTCATGCCTTGGTTTAAAAAAAAAAAAATTGTATACTTTGTTTCTTGCTTTCCTCCTCCTTTTTGAGATGTCAAAAGGGGGAGTAGTAGGGTTGTATGTTTGAACTTTTATTCTTAATTTTTATTTTACACTATTGTTTTTGAAATAATCATCGGATTGTTTGCCATCATCAAAAAGTGGGAGATTATTGCAGATTTGGTTTCATTAATTTTGGTTTTGATGATAGCAAACAATACGACTGCCTTTTCTCTACTGACTTTTCAAGACTCAAAGATCGGACAAAAAATGGAATCAGCTCAAGACTGGGTAGATTAGGGTTGAGTTAGTCTGTAATTTTCTTTTTTCCCTTTATTGAGTCAATTGTAAATGTTTGAAGTGACTGATGTTAAGTAACCTACACACACACTTGAGAGATTTAGAATTTGTATTTTTACTCACATCATCCTAGACAATATTTACATTGTCCTGGACGATCGAGTTAAAACCAGAAGTTCTAATCAGGATTTCTTAATTAAGGCAGCCGTAATTAACTGATTATCTTGGACTATATATATATCGGACAGGACGATATGCTCAAAATAGAAAGAAATAATCGTCATAATCAATTTAGGTATTCTGTATTTTTTGTAATCGGCCAGGTCGATCGGGAGATAGGCCTGGACGATATTACACAATTATGCCTAAATTGATTCAGGAATCAAGGAAGTAATTAAGGATGATTGATACGATCACATCATCCCGGACGATCGTAGGATCAACTAGGACGATCTATTCAAAAACCCTTAATTACTCCTGGACGATAACTTTTGACCAGCTCGAATTCAGGGCGATGCTTTGGAAGAGGTTTCTCTGATTTGAACTAATCATCCGGGACGATCGTGAGATCGGCCTGGATGATCAAGCCAATTTTCAATAATCCAGATCATCTTCAGGGTGATATTCTGGCCGATCGTCTGTGTTTTGAACTAATCGTATAAGACGATATTATTATAGTCCTGGACGATAAAGTCAGCAACTTGAAATTATTAAGCTCCTTTGAAGCTCTTCTATTTAAAAGATCTTGTTTAATATTTTTTGAACATCTTTGGCTATTGTATTGACCCGAGAAAACCTAAAAGAGAGAGAGAGAGAGAGAGAGAGAGAGAGAGAGAGAGAGAGAGAGAGAGAGAGAGAGAGGGAGACAGAGTGAGAGGATCTTGTGAGAAGGAGCTTGTGAGGGAGTTCACAAGAATTGCTCCAAGCATTATTCCACTTCTTATTCCCTAGAGTCTCCTGTCCTTGGAAGGGTTGGGAGAGGTAAGCTTCAGCAATCGATCGAGGTTCTCTGCCTGCTTCAGGAGGAAGCAAAAGGAGTTGGGTTCTCTGCCTTGCCGGGTGTGGCAAAAAGGAGGTTTTTTGTAAGACCTTCTCCGCCTAGCTGTGGGGGCTAAAGGAGAGTCACGTTGGTAGTGCAATACTCGGAGGGCGCCTCCGGGGAATGGACGTAGATCAAGTTGACCGAACCACTATAAACCCTTGTGTTCTTTTTATTGGTTTTACACTTTAATTTTCTGCACTTATTTTTTCGTGGTGATTTTGGTTTGTGATATTTATTCTTGGTTTTAAAGAATTTTTAAAAATACCAATTCCCCCCCCCCCCCTCTTGGTTAGCCTCGGGACTAGTTCATAGGGACTAACATCCCTAATGAACTTTCACATTTTTGTTGCAAATTTGGCATTACGGAATGCTCGAGTTTGAAGGCCGAGATTGCTCAGAGGATGATCTTGCATATCCTAGCCATCCACGACCTCTGTTGGAGTATAGAGCCGTGGATGAATCTCCAAGGTTTATCTGTCGGATTTCCTCGGACTAAAGATTGATTTCTACAGTATTCAAGAGAGAATAAAGATTATCAAGATCCATAGTAGTTTACATTGCACAAATTGTCGTCTTGAGAGCATTGTAGGACGGTGGTAAGCCATTCAAGGTATAGAGGAGAATGTCTTCTTGATCAATGACAGACCAAGCAGAGGCAATGTTATCTACTATGGTCTTTATTTGTTGAAGGTATTGCATAATGTTCTAAGATTTCATATGCACATTGTGCAACTCATTTTTGAGCTGGATGACACGGGATCGATTGGACGATTGGAGTCGGCATTCGAGCGTGATCCAAATGTCATAGGCGGAGATGAGATGGATAACGTACGGTAAGATCGCCGGAGATAATGTATAGCAGAGAGCAGCCGCCAGGTTTTGATCAACAAGAACCCATTCTTGATGTTTGGGATTGGGTTCTTTGCTGCCATCAGTTAGAGTTTTGTGGCTAGCCGGAGGTGAAGCTGACGGAAGGAGAAAGGAAGCAAAGCCATTGGTGTTCAGAAGTTTTAGAACTTGAGATCGCCAGATGGGATAGTTGTCAGAGGAGAGTTGGATTAGGACAATAATCTTGATGTTGGAGATCACGAATTTGAGGGCAGCGAGTATAGCGATGCTTTCTTCGGAAGAAGATGCATAAACATCTTCAATTTATGATACGGAAGAAACATCCTTGATCGGAGAGGGAGGGAGCTAATCGTGAAGAAGAAAGAAAAAGAGGAGAAAGAACCTCAAGTAAGGGGAAAGAGACGTAGCTCTGATACCATAAAGACAGAGCTGAGTAAAAGTAATTCAATCTATTCAATGGATCTGATACAAGAGTATATATATAGACTTATTACAGAGCGGTACAATACAATGCAAGAATTCTAGGTAACAGGTAAAACCGTGTACAGGTACATTAATAGGTGCATGTTATTAGAATCAAGCATAATCCATTTTATTTGGTTGATTTAATTTGATTGTTAAAATATCGTTTCAATTATTGGTCGCAGTATTACTATCATTCTTTTTATTATTGATTTGATATAAGCTGTTATAAAATTAATCAAATAAAAAATGAATTATATAATTATTTTTAAAATATTAAAACAATAAAACATATAAAATATAAGTAAGATTAAAAGATAGCTAATATAGATATTGACATAAATATTATTATAATGGTTGCCAAAATTATAAATATTAACAAATGTTATATAATACATTTTTAAATATATATTATAATTTAAAAAAAACTGATTTGATTTAAAATAGAATTGGATCAATTCAAGTTATTGAATGTTACAATTAAAATAAATTCATTTAACTAATTCATAGATAAAACCTAACAAATCAATAAGATGCACATTAAGAAACCTAATAACCTAATCTTCTTACAGTTTCCACAAACAAGGTTCGAGCTTCGAATTGTCATGATGAGATGCACACTTACAAACCTAACGTAATATTCATACCATTTCCACAAGGGGGATTTCCAACAACCGATCGTAATTATCTATTTAATTATTAAAGTGTTATTTTAATAAAATTTTAATTATTAATTATACTACTAATTACAAAGTAACTATTAATTATGTAAATGTTGTACTTTTAGAATGTGTGTGTGTTTGTTTGATTTTAAGGGTCATATTCGGTAGAAGACCAGGGTTTGAAAGACCGTAGTTGGCAGGAGACCGGGGTGTGAAAGATCGTTGTCTGGCGATGTAGGTCGGAAGGACCATAGTATGCAGGAGACCGAGGTCAAACAGATTGTTGTCTGGCAATGTAGTTCGGAAGGACTGTAGTTGGCGACTGAGGTCGGAATAATCATAAGCAGCAGGAGACAGGGTTCAGAAAGACCATTGTCTGGCAATGTAGGTCGGAAGGATCGTAGTAGGCGATGGAGGTCAGAAGGATCATAGGTGGCAGGAGACAGCAGTTAAAAAGACCATTATCTGGCGATGTAGATCGGAAGGACCATATTAGGAAAGAGATCAAAAGGACCGTAGTCGGCAGTAGACATGGGTCCGAAAGATCGTTGTTGGCAGGAGACTGGGGTCAAAAATAACGTTGTCTAGCGATGTAGGTCGGAAAGAACGTAATATGCAGGAGACTTAGGTCAGAAAGACTGTTGTCTAGCGATGTTGGTCGGAAGGACCGTAGTAGGCGACGGAGGTCAGAAGGATCATAGGCGGCATGAGACAAGGGTTAGAAAGACCATTGTCTAGTGATGTTGGTTGAAAGGACCGTAGTAGGCGATGAAGGTCAGAAGGACCATAGGTGGTAGGAGATAGGGGTTAAAAAGATCATTGTCTGACGAAGTAGGTTGGAAGGACCATAGTAGGCAACGGATGTCAGAAGGACCATAGTCGGCAGGAGATATGGGTCCGAAAGACCATAGTTGGTAGGAGACTGGGGTCAGAAATACCATTGTAGTAGTGTGGTACTTTATTAGAACTTTGGGCATCAGGTGGTGGCTAATATAAGTTCATGCCTCAAGTGATGATTCAGTAGAACTCCGGGCCTCAGGTGGTGGTCCAGTAAAAATTTGGGCATTAAATAGTGGTCCGGTGGAAGTTCGGGCCTCAAGTGGTGGTCCGGCGTAAGTCTGGGCCTCAGGTGGTGGTCCGGCAAAGCAACAACGTCTGGCGATGGTTTGAAGGAGCTTAGGGCCTCAAGTGGTGCTTCAATGGAGTAACGTTGTGAAGCGGTGGTTCGATGGAGATGAGAGCTTCCAGTAGTTTTCCGATAGAGCAACGACGTCAAGCGGCGGTCCGGCGTAGATGAGGGCCTCAAGTGGTGGTCCAGTAGAAGTTTGGGCCTTAAGCGGTGGTCCGGTGGAGCAACGACGTCAGGCGGTGGTCCGACGGAGGTGAAGACCTCAACTGGTGGTCTGGCATACGTCCGGGCCTTAAGTGGTGGTCTAGCGGAGAAATAAGTTCAGGAAGTGGTCCGGTGGAGGCGAGGGCCTCAGGTGGTGGTCTAGCAAAAGTTTGGGCCTTAGGTGGTGGTCCGGCAGAGTAACGACGTAAGGCGGTGGTCTGGCGGAGGTGAGGGTCTCAAGTGGTTGTCTGGCGGATGTCCGGCGGTGGTTGAGGAGGATTTTATTTATCTCTTCCTTCTCTTGTTCCTTCTTTCAATCCCCTTTCAAGAGAAATGAGGGATATATTTATAGATTTCTAGAGTGTCATGGCCCGTAAATAGATGAGAGATCAAGGGTGAATGAGGAGTGGTTGGATTGATGGTTGATATTGAATCCCTTGATCAAGAATCATTTAATGGACAATTGAATGCCTTAATGATGTTGGAATTTGGTGATCTTAGGCTTGTTGGATTCGTCTCGTTGAACTGCTCGAATTAACTATAAGCACGTTATGTTTGGTAATCCAAATTGTGGTTTGAACCTTCTAATAGCTCTTATAACCCTTGATTTTGACCCATTTGAACTCGGATTGAGTTGATTTTGGTGTCGTTGGGTTAATATTTTTGAGACGCTCAGTTAGACTATAAGTTTGCTGAAATCAAAGTTCTTATGGTTCCAATTTTAATTTCAAATGTTTCCAACTTGATTTTGCCTCGAGATTCGTGTCCGATCAAGATAATTTTTTGATGTCATATTAGTTGCCCCCCTATTTTTGGATGTCGAAGCTCCAAAAGTTTTAAAAAATGTGTCATAGCCATTAAGAAATTTTTTTTTGTGATTTGAAACTTGGAAAAACTCCAATTTTGAGCGTAGAGGCCATGAAATGCATTAAAAGTGTAAAAATTGAGTCGGGAATGTCAAAAAACCTTTTCGAGGACCCAAAAAATGTTCAATTTGTACTGTTCGGCATGAAAATCGAGTCTGGAACATCCACTACAATACTCTGCTACAATACCGTCTTGTACAGTTACGGGTTGCTATAGTACCCGTCATCTGCAGTAACCACTAGCAGTCTGGTACAGTAACCACTACAGTATTTTTTGCAAAATGAATTTTCACAACCTCATCCCGATTGCTACAGTGTTTTTTACAAAATGATTTTTTTTTCAACCTCATCCCGGTTGCTACAGTATCGGGGTTGCTACAGTATTTTTGCAAAAACTAAAATGTTTTTTAAATATTCACGTTTGCTATAATACCTCAGACTACTACAGTTATTTTTGCAAAATGAATTTTCTCACAACCACATCGCGATAGCTTTAGTAATTTCTACAAAATGATTTTTTTTTATATTCACGTTTGCTACAGTGCCGTGTTACAGTAAAATCTTCAAAATGTTTTTTTTTTCATAACCTCTCCAACTCCCCCTCCTGATAAATACCCCTCTACGGGGAATAAAACTCTTGCACCTTCTCTTCTCCCTCTATTCTTTCAATTGAGGCCTTCCCTTGGCCCTATACGGGTTGTATCCCTCGTCCAGGCCCAATGCCCCTCTTTATGCAAGAAGGACCATAGATCCCTCCTTCTCCCCCCAATGCCATCCAACTTTTCTTTCAATTGAGGCCTTCCCTTGGCCATGTATGGGTGGTATCCCTCATGCAAGCCCAAGGCCCCTCTCTATGCAAGAAGGTACGAAGATTCCCCTTCTCCCTCCATTCTTTTAATTGAGGCCTTACCTTGGTCCTGTATGGGTGGTATCCCTTGTGCATGCCTAAGGCCCCTCTCTATGTGAAAAGGATCAGAGATCCCCCTTTCTCCCTCCTTTCTTTGAGAGATCTTGCAGAGTTTCGATGTTAGTTGGTTGGCATGGAGGTCAGAGAGATGGTTATAAGGAGGGAGGTTGAAAAGAATATTGATGGGTAGAAATTCGGCATTGGGTAGGAGTCTGACGACGGACAAAAGTACAACAAAGGGTGGAAATATTACGTCGGGTAGGACCAATGAAAGTCCATCAATGGGCAGAAGTCTGAATACGGGTAGTAATCCGACGGCAGGCAGAAGTCCAACATCGAGAAGAAGTACATCATACAGAAGTCTGACGACGGGTATTAGTCCGACGAAGTGTAGAAGTTTGATGGCAGGCAGAAGTCTGACGTCAGGTAGAAGACTGACCAAAGTCCATCGACTGGCAGAAGTCTGACGACGGGTAGTAGTCCGACGGCAGGCAGAAGTCTGATGACAGGCAGAAGTCTAACATCAGGTAGCAGACTGACCAAAGTCCATCGACGGGCAGAAGTCTGACGACGGGTAGTAGTCCGACGATAGGCAGAAGTCTGACATCGGGTAAAAATATGGCATCATGTAGAAGATCGATGATTATCCCATGATGGGCAAAAGTCCATCATTGGGTAGGTGTGCAACATCGGGTAGAAGACCAATGATGGTCCGATGATGGGTAGAATTTCAACTTTATGGAGAAGCCCGATGAAATTCTGGTGTAAGTTAATAGAATCTGTCAAATATATATGACCTATCCAAGATTGTATGTCAGAGCATTTGCTCGATGACGTTAACCTGTGTAGAAGATGTCTAGAGAATCCTGTTGACCTAAATTTTCCTTAAACCTAGGCCCCGGGTTAACCTAGTAGACTAGGTTAACTTGGGTTTACCCAAATTGACCTTAACCCTATTTATTTGATTCTAAGTCAATTTCAGTGATCCTCAAGCCCAATTCTCACCTCCACTAGACTCAATGGGTCAGACCCAACCCATTGGGCTACCCTTACCCTACGTCAACCTGGTTTACCAGGTCAACCTAGGTTGACCCATTTAACCCATTTAAGCCCAAATCAATTTTAAAACGATTCAATGAATCCTTGGGCTCAACCCCACATCTCTTAGGCTTTATTTAACTAGGTTGACCTAGTCAAACTTTGACTTGGTCAACCCAAGTCTCCTTTGGCTAATTTTTGACTTATTTGAGTCAAATTGAACTTAATTAATGCAAAAAATAATTCAAAATCCTCTCCAATGCCCAATCCCAACCTAATCACTCCCGCTCTCTTCTATTTCAACCCTATAGTCAATCTATACCATCCATGATAGGTCTAGGTAATAAATAAGAGAAATTAGGGTTTATTTTGGATCTTTTTTTACTCTTGCTCTTCCCCAAAGAATCCAAAACCTGAGATACTTGGTGTGAGAGCTCTTTCTACTCTTCCTCACGTTCCCAAGTCAAAACCATTATCAAACCCTTGCTGGCGATGAGTTCTCTGGTGACCTGAGGCCAAATAGCTTCCAAGGAGTTTTCCCGTCAATCCATGGCTTCTCGGATCATGATTTTTAAAGGAGAAATAAGCGTGGACAGTCTACAAGCTCAGAACATCCAAGATCTACTAAATCAAACAGTTGGATTGAGGTAAAACTCAAACCCTACCTAGAGCACATAGATCTATTTAACTTTTTAATAAGCATGTTTTAGGCCAAACAAACTTCTCCCCATTGATTCTATTCATGTCATAGATCTGTGTTTAAAATTTTAAGCAAATGGGACGTCTAGATCGAGAGAATGAGTTCATTTTCATTTGTAGAGTTTCGACCGAGCTGTGTATGAGATGCACGCCTTTTGTGTTGCAACCCAAGACCACGAGCTTGAGATTTTGATGATGCCAAATAATGGGTGTTTTAGAACAACTTTTCATTGAATATTATTTTATTTGCTATTGTCCTTGAGTACTAACATTTCAGGAAGATCACAAGTGACTCAGGACGAAAGGAAGACTCAAGAATGGGTAGATTAGGAGTATGAGTCAGACATTATATTTTTCTATTTATTTTATTTAGTCTGACCAAAAAATGCTTAAGAGTAAGAGCAACCACGCACACACACAGGGGGAGAGTTTGTTTTTTAAATGCAAA
>NW_021318839.1:0-5117 GCF_001605985.2 Dendrobium catenatum | reverse complement strand
TATTTTAATATAAATTCTAAATTAATGCTTAATTATTTTAAATAATTATTTTATATTATTATATGATATTTATTTAAGTTTTTTTTAATATTAATAACTATTATTTTAAAAATTAATAATAATATTTTATATCATTTTAAAATAGAAATTAGAGCATATTTAAAACTAATTAATTTTAAAGTTATGACTATTATTATTTTGAGTATTTTTGGATTTTTTAGATAATTAAATATTTAAAGTGTTTTATTAGTGATTTTTAAACCTTATTTTAAAATATTTCCTAAATAATTAATTATTTATTTCTTTTAAGCCCTTTTAAAATTCTAGAAGCTTTCAGACATCTCTTAATTTAATTTAATGATTATTTCTAATTATTAATTACTTTAAATTATTTTTTTAAATACCCTTTAATGTATTAAACTTATATAATTCACCGTAAACTCTTTTTTATTCCGATTTTGACATATAATACATCATATTTTTCAAAAAAATGTGTATTTTAATTTAAAAATATTTCTAGATATCAATTTTACTTTTTCTGGTTGATTTCTTTATTACCTAATTTTTGGATATTTAAATAATTATTATCTTAATTATTTTGAAATTATAAAAATTATTTTTTAAATACTTTTTAGGCCTTGCTTGTGTGACCAGTGGATCTCCCACCTTAATTACATTTAATTATTTTTTAATCCTATTATTTTCTAAATTTATTTATTATATGTGTTTTAAAATTATTTTTAAAGTAAATGTTATTAAATGATTTTAAGAGATCCACTATTTGGAATTTTAAACATAGCTTTTGCTTATGAATAGCATTCATGGGGGAGAGGATTAGTGGGTGGTTGAGTCCCAACCATTTACTAATTACTTCGATAAGCATGTTTTACTTATTTTTTATCATCTTTTGCATGCATAGGATGCACGAGCACTAAGCCTGGGCCCTCCTAGATCTTAGGAATTGGTGTGTTTATTTTTTTATGTACTCCTTTGCATATTACCTTAAGAGTTAGTCTAAAACTCAATTTTAAATCCATTCAACGTAGTGACACCCTAAGGACAATAATTAAGAACATGTCTAGCAAACTTAGAAAAATTCTAAGAGCTAGGATAGATCACAGAATGACCTGAAACTTTTAACACTTAAACTTAGCGATATTCTAAATCTCTCAAAATTTTCTAGAATTTTTTTAGGAGCCTCTAGACCCCTTTATTAACAAATCCTTATTTAACCTATTAATTAGGTCCCGATAACTTCAGAAAATTTTAATAAGTTTGTTTTAATTAAAAAAATTCCCCATAATACCTCAAATTGTTCAAACTTTAGTCCCTAACCTTAGATAATTAGGGCCCCTTTGTTGGACCTCAATCTGATCCTTAATTCAACGTTAACAAAAATTCCCCTTTTGCCTTTTTTTAGATAATTAAAAATTATTAAAAATTCCAAATTTTTTCTAAACACTTGGAAAAACCTCTTTAGGTCATTTATGACCTTTGTGGCGATTCCAATCAGTTTGGAACGGATTTGGATCAAAACCCAAAAATCACCCTTTATTAAATAATTTTAATAATTCATTAATAGCCCAAATTTTCTAAAATTCATAACTTTTCCTAGGAAACTTCAAATCCAGTAAACTCAAAGCCTATTTACTCCTTGTAAGGCCTAATATTTAATTAAAATGCTATAACCCCCAAGCCTATCCTAATTTTTATAGTGACCTTTTGGACCCCCTCAACCTAGCACATAGGAGGACCCGAGACTTTCCAAAATTGGCTAATATAATTTAAACTTTAAATATCAATAACCTAAGCATTAAAATTAATATACAAATTAAATTAACTAAAATGGTCCCCAAACCATTAATATTTGAACTTTAATTAAAGTTTTCTTTTCAGATCTTTAACAAACTTGAATTTTAGGCAACTTGAATTAATTACCCTGCATAGGACCTATCCAAAGCAACACGAGCCTACTACACACACATAGATGTTCTAGGGAACCAATTCTCGCTCTAGGATTAGGACTAGTGTTTACTTTTTCTACTTTTTGCTGCTTTCTGTGATGTGATTGTGTGTGGCACATGTGATTGTTTAATTTGTTTTGGTTTGATTTATTGTGATTGATGTGATGTTTTATTACAATATTTCCTACTTTTGATGTGATTTGTACGTTAGAATGCCCATGGGATAGGGCCACCTTTATACTAATTCAATCTTGTGCAGGTGCCATTCTCATGTAATATTAAAATAAAGGGGGCAATAATGATTTAAAAACTCTTAATACTAATGTTATTTTATATAAATGCTCGAGAGAATACTTAGCCCCCTTTAAATTAAAAGAGTATGGTCAAGTGTATTTAATTTTCCTATACTATTAACTACTTATGATGTGATCTATAAATTGCTTGGGATGTTAGGATAACCAAGCAAGAGTCTGAGTCTAAATTTTCTTTTTCATAATATAATTTTATGTAATAATTCATTGAGATGTGAAAGAATTAAAAATCTGACATTTTAAATACTTTGTACCTAAAGAGAATAAGAAAGGTCACTTCTCGGGGAATTTCTTAGTCATTTGGGTACCCTTTTAGAGGACGAACCAGACGGAGCCCAAAAGAGACGATCTGAAGGGAGATGATATGGAGAAGGATGATCCACTTGAAGATGGAGCCTTGAATATGAAATATCTGGATTTTAAGACTTGCGTCATTTAGTAGGATTAGAATCCAAGATATTGTCGGTGGAGCATGGCCACCACTACTTTTCTGTAGACCCTGAGTTATACTTATACAACACTTGTCGTAGACTTTCTTACATTACTTTTTGGGTTGATTTATATTGATGTGTTTATTTTCTATGCACATTAGAAATTGACTGCTTTTCCTAAGTTTCTTTCTTATATGTGTATGGTCTATTTTCATTAGGCTCTCTAAGGACTAAAAATCTTTTCTACTCGTAACCCAATTCTAAAATTTTAAGAATTAGATAATTTAGAAACCTAACAAGCTAGGGAATTATCAGAATCATCCGGGGTTGCATGCATAATGTTACATTCTTCTCTCTCCTTCTAATAGGACACCTCCCCGCTTGCAGGTAGAGTCTGGATAATCTGGCCTATGAGAATGAAGTGCTGGACCTGAGAAGGGCGAGTCTTTTCTAAAATATTATTTTTATATAAGCCTATTTTTAAAATCTCAAGCATTCATGATATGAACTTTTCATCTAGTATGCACTGCATTAGAAACTAATTAAAATAAAATTTTTAGTTATATTAGATCTAGGAGCATTCACCCAACATAAGTTTGGGGCCAATTAGGAGACTCTAAATGTCGACCCTGCTTCCAAAACATTCAACCTATCAACCTTTCTTTCATAAAGACTATATAATATGGTTTTTACTCGCTTAGGTGGTTAGCTGGCTTCCCTCCTCAGGCAAGGTATGCACCCAATTTCATTAGTTAAGACACGAGTATTAGTATTGGGTATAATACTAATCCCATCTTAGATTTAGGATTTGAGGGTACTACACTGGATGTTCTGTAGTATGCCTAAATAGTGGGCAAGTCCTTTCTCTTTAGGAATTATAAATCCTACTTATCAACGTCACATTGATGGTGCCACTTCCATCCCTTCTCTCTGCATGTTTTGAGTGTATGAGTTTCCTTCTCTCCTCTACTGCCTTAGTCCCTCCAGATAATGAGAAGAATCGTGCATATTGACTAAGTCCATTTTGAAACCTTTCTTTCCTTTTGAGTAGGATTTCTTAGTCTCCCTTTGTGTGCAATCTCCTTTTTAGGAAGAATAATAGAAGGATTTCTTAGTCTCCCTTTGTGTGCAATCTCCTTTGTGTGAGATCGAGATAATACATCAAGGACGTTAAACCTATCCAAGGTTATATGTTAGAGCCTTACTCGATGATTTTAATATGTGTAGAAGAGGTCGAGAGAATCCACCAAAGATGTAAGACCTATCCGAGGTTGTATGTTAGAGCTCTGCTCAATGACGTTAACATGTATTGAAGATGTCGAATCGAATTCCCCAGGGATTGATTTTTCCTTTGATTGGGAGGGGATGAATGCCACGTATATCCTGAATCAAAGGTAAATAAGGGTCTATATTTAGACCATTACTACCTTTTTGAGGTCGAGATTAAGACCTTGCCTGAGGAGAAAGTCTAATTTGGGACTATATACGACTTGAAATTGATTGGAAGTGTCCTTGTATTGGAACCTTCAGAAGGACACCACCGGCTGTAGAGTGTTGAGGGGTATAAGACCACACATCCCCTAAAGATAGAGATGATTATAAGCCTCCGCGCTTCTCATAAATGGGATAATGGAAGGCAGATTAGATCATACATACTACTAATCATTGAAGATAACGGCTCTCACCAGTGCACCCCGATGGGTAGTAATATACACGACCTGATCAAAACAACGAGTTTTTGTCACCTTATACATTAGCTCGAAGTAAGGTTTATTAGATCATGGAATTCAATTTCCCACATGCGCAAGCCTTTGTGGTTAATTACATCTTGGTCCGGAGCCCAAGAAAACTATTGATTAAGGATCGTATATTATCCTTTCTAAAATGAGATTGTCACAAGGACTAAGACTAGGAAGTCTTATTCAAATGGGAAGAAATGTTCAAATGGCTTAGTCAACATACACAGTGAAAATCAATAAGAGAATGAACAAAAATCCTTATCAAGATGATAATTTGATATCAAACATGTCCAAATCAATCAGCATTTTAACAATTTTCAAAATAATTTCACCAAAGCAATCTTAATGATCTCAAGAATCTTTAGTGCAGGAGTATTCAGAGTATTCAATGTCACAACATCAAAATGAAGTTCTGAATATTTCTTGGACTTCATCCTTTTTTCTGCGTCTTCAGATGTTTGGAAGTTCAGTAACTCTATTGTGCAATTTCTGTGCATATAAATTGAATTATATCAAATTTCTTTAAATTAAGTAGTCCAGGTCTGAATATGTAAAAGAGATTGAGAAAGATTACATACATCAATTGATATGATTTGAATCCAGTGTGATATTCAAGTGTTTTGGTCCAATAAGGAAGAATCTTTAACGTGCAGCGAGCGGCATAGACAGCAG
>NW_021318838.1:52693-113139 GCF_001605985.2 Dendrobium catenatum | reverse complement strand
GATTCCTTATGGCTTTCCTCTATGTTTAAATCTACTTCCTTTAACTGCAACCCGCTCTCATTAATTTGAATTTCTTCATCCACATTGATCGAAAGATTTTTTTACCTCCACCATCCTTTAATTCTAATGCTTTCCTTCTACAAATCCCTTTTAAGTCCATCCTTGCTTTTATATTACCTTTAGATTTATTTTTGTTGTCGATGACTATATTATAAATATTATTAAAAATATTTTTCTCTATATGCATGACATTCAAATTATGTCTAATCAAGTTTGTTCTCTAATATGGCAATGCCAAAAAAATATTTTTGTTGGTCCAATTATGGTTGACACAATATCCTAGCACTTTGTACTCAGCTAATATTGGAAAATCTATTATTGTGGGTATGAACCTAAGTCTTTTAAATATTTCTTCACTACTTATTCTTGGAGGAGGTATAAACATCACTATTTTAATTTTAATAAATACATCTTTATTTCACCTTAAGGAATGACTTAGATGTAAAAATATGCTATGAAAATCGAATAAAATGTTCTTCCTTCCACACTTTAAAGTGAATGATTTTGTATGTTCCATATAATATATACAAGCTAACTTATTGGAAGTATTCCAACCTGAGAGTATGCCATACGCAGGAAAGTCACCAATTATCTAAAGTAATGATGCTCTAATTATGAATTTCTGTTTGGTGGAGATATCATATATACTTACTCTCTCTTTCCATAATAAACATAAATCATGAATTAGTATTTATAAGAATACATCAATCTTTACTTTTTGATTATGTGGCCCTGAAATGATAAGTGTTAAAAATATATAAGGAGTAGTCATACACAACTTTTGAGGAAGATTATAAGGGGTGAGTATCATGGGCCAACATGAGTAAGGTGAAGTAGACTGACTAAACAAAGTAAAACCATCTGCATATAAATATAATCTTACATTTCTTTGTTCTATCGTGAATGGGGATGAGTACGATCAATGTGTCTCCAAGTTTTTGCTTCTTATGGATGTATAATAACACCTTCTTATGGAATATGATCATTATGCCATCTCATATGTACAACAGATCTCATAGATGTATATAGCTATTGTAGTCTAAGAATTATTTATAAGTAAAACATCCTACTTACTGGTACTTCCTTCAATTTTCTTTTATTTCCAAATTTTTGTTTAAATATTGGTGCATTATAATGATGACATTCAATCTCTGATAAATCATCTTTAAAGTATATCATATATCCATTGACATAATAATATATCTTTATATATGTGAAACCAAGTTTGAAAACTAACTTCTTTGTCCGATTAAGATCTTTAGGAATTATATTATCTATCGGGTTAGTTTCCTTAAGCAGCCTAAGGAATTAATTAAAACATTCACGAGCAATATTATATTCTACCTTGATGCTTAACTCTAAGTGAGTGGTGCACCCCTTTCATATTGGTTATTGGGCAGCATGCAACAAATCATAAAAATTCTGTGCCTCTTTATTTAGTAACCTTTCTGTATATTATTCAGATTATATTCCAGTTGAATCATGAACTAATTCCTCAAGATTTAGTTAGATATTTTCATCCTCAACAATATTACTACTTGTAGATAGACTATATTGAGAATCAAAATATGGCTCGTACGCACCATGAGAAGTCTAATACCAATACCGTGGCATGAACCCTCTATGATTCAGATCAACAATTACATCATCTGATCTTAGGTGAACTAGATTTTTATGTTTATAATATGGACATTGAAACATTCCATCTCATATGAAGCTGGTAGTTGCTTCACTTTCTAAATAAAATTATTCACCCCATTAATGAATTCATCTATTATTGTCTTTCATCCTAGCGCCAATCAGTTATACATCCAACTTTTTTAATTTCTAATATCCATAACCAACAAATAATATGGAGTACATAATTAATGGATTATAATAATTTTTTCATAATGATTAGATAATGATTTTTGGCAGACATAAGTCGAGCAATGGATGTTAGATAATGTAAGTAAGGAGATGATAATATTTAGCAACTTAACAACTTAACTACGATACTTCCAATTTCCATCGCTCGTCTACTCAATCTCCTTCTGACCACAAACACTTAATTATGTTTTTCCTATAATTATCATCATTTTATATGCCCAAATATCACATCACATCATCAGACATTTCCTTCACCGTTATAAATATTTTAGAATATCTAAAATATTTTTCCTCTAATCTTATCTTCCAATGGAGCTACTCCAACCTTATCACATATATGCTTATTTAGAAACTATCTATAAGAGTAAAGCCACTTAGCCACTTGAGTATCCTCATCTCTAATACACTATAAATAATAGATTTAAAACATGTACTCTTATTGACGACTTGCTCGCCAAAAGTCACAATCCCCCCACTAGGTCTAGTACTTCTTCTCTCTCTATGGTTGTATCAATATGAATAATATAATCAGTAAGAAACACAAACTAAGGAACATCATCTTGAAATGTCTAATGAAAAAATATAAGAAAAAATAAAATCTTATAGTGATCAAAATTGATGACTGAGGAGGCGAACATCAGCAAACTAGGTTGAACGTTCTTCACAACGGTGGAGCTACTCTCCTTATCACGCATAAAACAAGCTCCTTACCATTCTATGCAAATATATACTAAGAAAATCAATGAAAAAATAAGAAACTTAAGGTGGATTTTCCTGAAAATTGCAATGTTCCATCGACGATGGAGGCGGCGAGCGTCAGCAAACTCTCGTGGAAGTCTGAAAGGCTTGGCAGCGATGAGCTTCGGTGGGCCGACATTGGGGCGATGGAGGCGAGTAGAGACCCAAATAAAATGGTTGAATGAAATTATATGCCAGAAAGACTCGGGTTTGAAATAGGGCTTTCGCCGATAGATTTTCTGACGGATAAGACGCCATAAGTATTTTCGTCGTTCTTTACAATGGTAATATTTTGTTGGGTTTAAAATGACTGGGGTATAATTCGTCGATCAATATGGCAAAAAATTTTGCCGTAAAATATGTCGTATTATACAATATGCTTACAGATTATGACGTATAAAATGGCGTAATCGGCGTTGGAAAGGTACCGATGCCATTTTCATCATTATTACCGCCATAATATTTCCATCACATATGACACCGATAAAAATGTTGTAACTACCAGTGTATATAGATCTGCTGGAAGCTCCGACGGTAATCCTGCATTTTCCTGTAGTGAGATATGGTAAATATGAATATACATAATAAAAATTTCAAATCAAACAATTCATATTTAACAATTAAGAAAGTGTTTTTCTTTTTATAACATCCACAAGGATCAATAAACAAAGCTAATTCTTTGGATTCTCTTTTTTCAACCATTTTGATCTATTAAGAAAGGAAATTTTCTTTTTGTGAAAATATATAAGCAAACAAGGGTGGGCACATATTTCTCTTTGAGTCATTCGTTTAAAGCAGCCTAAGATAAAATAAGCTCAAGATTTTTCACTGAAAGCTCGTTAGGGATGTTAGGTCCCTTATGAATTAGCCAAAGGTTAATTTAGAGAGAGGTGAATTGGTATTTTAAATATCTTTAAAACAAAATTCACCACAATGAAATCAACGTGCAGAAATTAAATGCGGAAATAATAAAGTAAAGAACACACGAGATTTATAGTGGTTCGGTCAAACCTTAACCTATGTCCACTCCTCGGAGGAACCCTTTGAGTAATGCACTAAACTAAGTGTCTCTCCTTTAGCCCCCACAGCTAGGCGGAGAAGTCCTTACAAAATCTCTTCCATCTTCCTCGGTGCGGTGGAGTAGCCGGGTCCTTTGACACCAAAGAGATCTTCTTCTTCTATGAACTTCCCTCAAGATAAGCCTTTAATTCTATGGTACTAAGGTGCAAGCTTGCCGTAGCAACTGTGTGGAATCCCCCTCCACACTCCTTTCAGTCCCCTCTCTAAGGATCTTCTCCCTCTCTCAAACTCCACCCTTTCCTCTCTCCTTTTCAAGCTTTCTCTTCAAGTTCCCTCCAAAAGATCGAAGGTAAAATGACTGCCAAAGACACTTACAAAATTGCCTTATCAAAGCTTAAATAGAAGAGCTTAAAATAAGCTCATTAATGCAACTTGCTGACAGTATTTTCCAGTACGTATAAATATTGGCATGGCCGATCAGCGTAAATTATGCTCAATCAGCCCGGTCGGTTAAGGACGATCAGAATATTTTTAGTAATATCATCTTGTATGATTAGTTCTAATTAAAAAAAAGTGTCCTTAATATCTCCCTGAATAGAAGCTGGCTGATGTCAAATCATCATGGCCGATCTTATGATTGGCCTAGCCGATGTGATCGTAAAAATCACCAATAATTACTTTCCTTAAATACCAAATCAATTTAGGCATAATTATCAACATCGTCCAGGCCGATGATATGGATCATTCTGGCAAATATCCAAATATAAATAATTCCTAAGTAGATCTGGTAGCAGATTCTTTCTGATTTGAGTCTACCATCATCGCCGATAAAAGGATCATCCAGGCCAATCGGCTTAATGATGGTTGCCTTAATCAGGATGCCCTAATTCGGGTTTCTATTTTTGAACCAATCGTCTAGACCGATATAAATATCATCCCGGACGATGTTACCAAAAATAGTATACTCTATGAAACATTCAGAAATTCTTCCAAGGTATGTATGAACAAGTTTACAAAGCATCAGGAGCCACACTAATTAAAAAGACACCATAAAGGAAAAAAGGTGTACAAAGTGACTTAGACATAGTCTACCCTATCTTGAGCTGGTTTCAATTATAGTCTGATCTTATGGACCTAAAATATTTATAGGCAATGTAGTCGTAGAGAAATAAGAGTGTTTGCTATCATCAAAATTATAATCCATAAATTTAGATCTGCAATAATCTCCCCCTTTTTGATGATGGCAAATATTACTGGTTGAATTTACAAAATTAAAAATATTTTTTCCTAATCCCCCCTTACTAAAATAAAACTTTTAAAAATAGGTGGAATAATTTTTTTTTGTTTCTAATTTTTGGAAGAGAAGAAAGAAAAAAAAAAGATACAAATACAACAATACGATCTCCCCCTTTGACATTGTCAAAAAGAGAGGGGCACAAACAAATAAATAAAAAATAAAATGATCATTGATCTAGCAAAAAAAATATTCTTAAAATGAGAAAGTTACCTCTTAATTTTATTAAAAATCTTAGTAAGGAATGGATTGGCAACGTATAATCCAAAAATGGTTCGAAATTCTAAAATTGTTAATCCAAGATCAAGTTCTTTTAAAGGCTCAAAAACTTTTTAATCCAATATCTAAATCAAGGAATAAATTAGAAAAAGAAATACTAATTTTTCAAAATTCCTTTCATAAAACATATCTAATAGAAAATTAATGCAAACATTGATGAATCAAGAATCATGATTTTTAAGATCAAGCATCAAAAATATCAAGGGTTTTCTTAAGCTTTTTAAGTAAAACAGAGAAAGTAAGCATACACTTTGTGGGCTCATTTTATGACTATTGTCAATTTTTTGGCACACTTTGTGCATCTTTTACTTTTTGATACACTTTGTATATCTTTCTCAATTTGGCGTCATTGCGCATCTTTTGATTTGGCATCATTGGCCTTTTTTTTTATTTGGTGATATTGAGCATTTTTTTTAATATGCTACCATTATGAAAATTTAAAAACAAAAGTAAACCCATTGTATTGACACAATGAACTTTTTGATTAAGAAAATTATGAGGTAGATTTAATAACTTACAGAAGATTCCTATATGATAAATAAAATATAGGGAGATGAAAAACGTATAGTTTTAAAATCTAATTTAAAATATGATGAAGATTTTAAATCAAAAATAGAATAATCTCTTTAAAAAAAGAGATAGAGAGACAAAATCATGAATTTCCTTCCTTTAACTATTTTTAGAGAAGTAAACTACAACTTATATGAGAATTTAAGAAAAAAAACATGAGGTAAAATTTTCATTTTTAGAAAAGTGAACGTGTGTGTTGATCAGAGAGAACTTCACAAAAAAAAAAGAAAAAAGTAAAGATAAGTTTAAAACTATAATGTAAAAGAAAAATGAACGAAAAATAAACAAATAAATAACAAAGCATAAAGAAAGTACAAAAAACAAACGAAAAACAATGAACAATAAAAAATAAAAAATTACACAAATAAGGGATTAAGCATAGTCTTACTCCTGATCAGATAATTTAAAAGCTAGGTTTGCCCAAGAGATTTTTTTCTTTTTATTGTTTGTCATTTTTATGATTTGCTTATCTTTGCCATTTTCTTTTGTTGGAAGAGTTTTCAAATTTAGGCACTAATTTTTTATATGTCTAAGTTTCATGCATCCAAAGCAAATAACGTTAAAAGTAATCTTACCATTCTTACTATTTTTATCTTTATTCCACTTTTGTTGAGGCTTATGCTTTGGTGAGCTTTTTAATTTGCTTGACAAGCTATCACATTCGTCATCAACTAAGCCACTTTTCTCAATATCTTCAGCATTTAGTACTATCATTTCACCTGCATCCAAAAATCTTTAACCCAAACTTTGCTCGTAGGCAATGAGTGAGCCAATTAAATCATCAGTAGAATACTCATTCAAATTCTTTGATTCACAAATAGCAATAACATTAACATCAAACTTATCAAGTAGACAATGTAGAATTTTATTAACTTTTTTAATGTTTCAAAACTCTTTACCTAAAGCATGCAATGATATAATAATTTGAATAAATCTAGTATACATGTCTAAGATCGTCTCATAAGGTTTCATGCAAAAATATTCATAATCATGCATTAAAAAATTTAACTTGGATTGCCTGATTTCACTAGTGCCTTCGTATATGGTGTGTAATTTATCCCAAATTTTCTTAACAATAGTGGACGTGGAAACTAATATAAAGTCTTCTGAATTTAAAGCACAAAACAAATAGTTTAACGATTTTGCATTCAATTGAGCATTGATTTATTCTTTCATATTCCATTGATTAAAAGGAATATCAGTTTTAATTTTATCTATAACATGTGACGGTAAAGAATAACCAGTTAAAATCATATGCCATATACAAAAATTAAATGATTGCAAAAATATAGATATGTGAATTTTCAAAAAATCAAATGTAATATTTTCAAACAAAGGTGGTATTGTGATTGAATAACCTTTCATAATATTATGATTATAAAAATTAGCCATGGATTAAAATTCAAAAGTTTTTAAAAACTTAATTTTATGAATCCTGCTTTGATACCACTTGAAAGTTCGTTAGGGATGTTAGGCCCCTTATGAACTGGCCCAAGGCAAATTAAGAGAGAGGTTAATTGGTACTTTAAATATCTTTAAAATAAAACTCAAACCAAACCAAAATTCACCAGAAAGAAAACAACGTGCAGAAATTAAATGTGGAAATAATAAAGGAAAGAACACACTAGATTTATAGTGGTTCGGTCAAACCTTGACCTATGTCTACTCCTCGGAGGCACCCTCCATGTATTGCACTAAACTAAGTGTCTCTCCTTTAGCCCCCACAGCTAGGCAAAGAAACCCTTACAAAATCACTTCCACCTTCCCCGGTGCGGCGGAGTAGCCGGGTCCTTTGACACTAAAGAGATATTCTTCTTCTATGAACTTCCCTCAAGAAAAGCCTTGAATCCGACGCTACTAAGGTGCAAGCTTGCCTCAGCAACCGTGTGAAATCCACCTCCACACTCCCTTGAGTCCCCCTTCCAAGGATCTTCTCCCTCTCTCAAAATCCACCCTTTCCTCTCTCCCTTTCAAGCTCTCTTTTCAAGTTCCCTCCAAAAGAACGAAGCTATAATGGCTGCCAAAGACACTTACAAAGTGCCTTGTCAAAGCTTAAATAAAAGAGCTCAAAATGAGCTTTTTAATGTAACTTATTAATATTATCATCGAGGCCAATATAAATATTGGCCTAGCCTATCAGCATAAATTATGCTCAATCAGCCCGATCGGTTAAGGTCGATCAGAAGATTTTTAGTCATATCATCTAGGCCGATAGAATATTGTCCTGAACAATAAGTTCAAGTTAGAGGAAAATGGTCCTAAATATTACCATGAATAGAAGCTGGCTGATGTCAAATCTTCCCGGCCGATCCTGTGATCGGCCCGACCGATGTGATCGTGCAAATCACCATTAATTGCTTTCCTTCAATACCAGATCAGTTTAGGCATAACTGTCAACATCATCCAAGCTGATGATATGAATCATCCTGGTTGATATCCAAAAATAAATAATTTCTAAATAGATCTGGCGGCAGATTCTTTCTGATTTGAGCTTATCATCCTGGCCGATACAAAGATCGTCCAGGCCGATCAGCTTAATGACGACTGCCTTAATCAGGATGCCCTAATTTTATTTTCTATTTTTGAATTGATCATCCAGGCCGATATAAAAATTGTCCCAGATGATGTTACCAAAAACAATAAACTCTATGGAACAGTCAGAAATTCTTCTAAGGTGTGCATGAGCAAGTTTATAAAGCATTAGGAGCCACACCAATTACAAAGTCACAAGAAAGGAAAAAAGATGTACAAAGTGACTTAAACCTAGTCTACCCTATCTTGAGCTGGTTCCAATTACAGTCTGATCTTGTGGACCTGAAATGTCAATAGGCAATGCAGTCGTAGAGAAACAAGAGTGTTTTCTACCATCAAAATCATAATCCATGAATGTAGATCTGCAACATTCACATCAAGCATTTCTCTTTCGAACCTTACTATAAAGTTATTCTATGACTCTAGATATTCTTAACACATCTTTAGTAGAATGTGTGACTTCTTTTAAGTCTTTATGTTACTAGTGAACTATGTCATTGACATTCTCTTGAATTTAGTGATGGAGATGACCACTCTCAGTAGTAGACGAGTAAACCACCTAAGCATTAACTCCTTATAAATTCAAAAAATGATATGACATTTAAGGGCATCACAATATCTAATAGAGAGACCAATTATTTAAAGGTTGCCACATGATCAGCTGGATTTGTCTTTCCTATATAATACTCCAAGTGTAGTTCATTAAATTTTGGAGGCATCTAGGCCTTAATAATTTTCCTTGAGAAATAAAAAATAAACTTAGGCTCGGGCCTTCTAACTTACTTGGTTGGTGGGTTGTTTTCCTTTTTCAGTCATTATCTTAAAAGTGATCTCTAGGATGGGTGTGGAACTTAATGCTTGGTTATTGTATCTCTTGTGGTGACCTGCCATGTTTGAAGAACCCTCAAGTGTATTATACCTATGTAATCACCCTTGGAGTCTACCCAAGGCGACCTAAACCACCATCATTATCCTTTATTTCACCTCCATTAAATCATGACAAGAAGTATAGTAGACATTGTCCATGTTCATAAATAACTACTATTGAATTCACTTGTTGGGTAGGGCTTGTTATCTTGTAAATGGTATCATTTCATACTCATTGTACCTAAGAGAATGTTATATTAAAATGTGTTTAAGGTATACACCTAAATTTACTAACATTTCTACCTAGTGAGCTAGTGGGTTAGAACCTGTCTATGAATGGACAGTAGAGAATGGAGCTAGAGAAAATGGATAGAATTTATAGAATGATCAAGAAAGATGTAAATCTCAACCAAGAATAAAATCCAAAAGAAACATTCCCAAATTGTTTCTTATTTTAACTTACTTATAAAGTTCCAAGGGCTACAAGAAAAGGTACAACAAAAAGAAAAAGTATGATGCAGCATAAAAACACATCCAACGCTATATGGACGACCCTTGATACATGTCATCCTTTCATAGGTTGAAAAGTGCGAGGTCAGGAGAGCTTTGACCTGTTGTTTCCAAGTGAGATTAGAAGTGATAAGTAGACCGTACGTGGGAACGAGTGTTGAGAAGAAGAGACTTCTAACAAGCGAGCTTTGCTAAGTTTCTTTCAAATAATTGTGCTTGGCGTGCTTGAATGAGAATGGTCATATTGGAAGAGAGAAAGTGACTAGGATGGTAGTTTAGATACATGGTGTTGTTGAGTTGCTAGGTTGATGTGAATCCTCATTCACCCCATAAAATGGTACGTGCCGTTGAGCAGGCCTTGGCGAGTAGCTCCATTTGACCATTTTGGATACTTTTTTGTTGGTTCCAAGAGAGTAGCACCTCTGAGATTCTTAGGTGACTTCCTAAAATGTTAAATTCATTGTATGACATTTAATTATCATTAAATTTATTGACATGCATCTTTAATGATTACATCATTTTGATAATTAATGAAACATGACACATTTGATGTCTTTTGTTTTTAAATACTAACCAACGATAAGAAAATGAGTTTCAATTTTGCATCAAGTATAAAAAATAAAAAAAAAAATATATGAATTTTTTCAATAAAAATATATCATATTTTTGTTTGAAAATTTTCATTATTTATTGCTTATGAAGAACCACTATTTTACTCTCAATTTAAACTCTCTTATAAACAACCCGTATATTTTTTTCCAAGCAAATTGAAAGTATGAACATTTTGATATCACAATTAACTTCTTATAAAATTACAATTATTCATTATAAAACTTTTGATGCATCATATACATTGATGACCAAGCAATCTTAAAATTTTTAAAGTCATCTGTATCGCTCAGTTTGAAGAAGAGCACTAATTATTCTTAAGAGAAAGAAAAATCATTCAGAATAAAAATCAATCGATGACTTGCTATATTTTGGCTTATTATTAATCCCAACTCAGTTAGGTCATTATCATATATATATATTGAAGCTATATTTATCAACATTCATTATTTGACAAAAAAAAAAAAATTTACCCAAAAAGAATATTTCATTTTTAGAACTTTTTGGTGCCAAATAATCATATAGATTCTTTCAATTCTTGACGACAATGCCAAAGCAAAATATATATAATGACTATACCCGATCTTACAGCCTTGTTCTTGCCATCGGAAGAATAGACAGAGAATTTGAATCACCTAAAAAATCTTAACATTCATTTATTTATTGTAAATGAAAATATATTTTATTAAATGATAAAACATAGTAGTATTTTTAGATGCCTTAATTTAGACAGAGATACATGCATGGCTTTTAAACTTAAAATTTTAATCAAATATTGAAATGGTCATATCAGTAAAAAAATAAACGAGAATCGGATTTGTACTTACAACTTATTATATTTAAATCTTCAACCAAATATTTTATTTAAAACTCAATATAAAATCTAACTGTTTAGATTCTATTTTATAAATATTCTTTTTTTTAATCATTCATCCAAATCATGCTGTTTGAGGTGTTAGCCAATTTTTGTGAAATTTTCATTTATTTTAATCTATATTAGTTTTTTTCACTCATATTCTTTCTTAATTTTTCATCTTTATATACTTTTGTCCTTAAAAGTATATTTATGTTTCTCTATATAATCTTGTATTCTAATTTAAATTTTCGTTGTCTTATCTTAAAAACAATAGTTTGCTTGCTCTAAATATTTCCCTAAAAATAAATTATTTTTTTACAAAATTATTAAATAAATTGCAGAGTTGCAACAATTCAAAAAGCGTAAGTTTAGGTGAATTCATAAAGTTAGTGACAAGTACACAGTAACAATTTGGTCATTAAGATCTGAAAAGAGAGATTTTTCAACCTGCTTATTTTTGGAGCACCGTCGAAGTTGACTGCCTCCTCACAAAAGAATAGACGTTTATCATTCTTCAACACATGGGATGTTTGGTCATTCAGCTGACCAGCAAACATCCACGTAGATGTCGTGCCCATATTTTATTCTAACGAGTGCTAGTTTTTTGTGACAAAAAAACTGAAACTAATATATATATAAAAGAAAACTTAAGACGAGGACTTTTCCCCTTAACCATAAATATGTTTACTTTATTATGATTTGCATTATAGTATTAAAATTAAAATTATTGTGTGTGTTTGTTCATCCTCGTCCTCACAACACCACCATCACTTCTCCTGCACAAGGTATAATGTACCAAATCCCATCTTTGGGGCTCGTGGGGCGTCAAGAAACCACCTAAATATGTTTTTTTTTATCATGGTAGGAGGGAACCCTGCGCAGCGCAAGTGGATAAGAGAGTAGTCCTTGCGCATGCTTTTGTTAGCATGGCGAAGACAATTTTAAATGCACTTGTATGAGATTCAGTGCCTGCGGGAAAAAAATGAGAATTTGAGCTCTCTTAGAACGAGAATGAAATTTTAGAAAAGTCTACTTGATTGAATGTTGTGCATGTAGCTTGTCAGTAGAAGCAAAACGTTCCATGTAATCGCTACTATGAATGAAGATACAGACTGTATTAGAATAATGAAATGCCTCTTGGATATTCTGAAAGGTAAATGAGTTTAAAATATAAGATGAATCAATGCATACTTAAAAGCTGAAAAACCTATTCATGAAGGAAATTATGGGATCACTCATCATATCTATGGGTGCTTTACTGGCCCTAAAAGTGGATGGAATTGAGCCATGTAAAAGTCCCCAAAGTTTTTCAACAAGCTAACTTTCCACTTTAGTGATTTCACCGAACCTTCCTATTAATGCAACCTAGAAAATTATGCAATTAAAGCAACAGGCCAATTGTAAAACATGTTTAAGTTGCATAAATCAAGCTTGAAATGTTAGAAGGGAAGCTTGAGACCATTGAGGCATTAGCTTCTTAGGAAAGAAGTTGTTCTCTGCATACGTTGTTCCTTAATATTTTTGAAGCTAATAACTTACAAATATTGAATTAAAATGCACTGTTACACTGCTAGAAAATGCCAATGGATACACAACACTCGTACAAATGGGTAGAAGGCATTTGTAGATGCTAAAATGAAATCTTACTCTCTTTTTTTAATAAGAATCATTCTTAGAATTGATTATAATTAAATATTTCAAAATACACCATCAAACATTAAAATATGATTACCCTCATTAGCCCCATTGAACGTGTTGTAGGTCATATATGATGCGGGTCAAGAAATGAATCTAAGTTCGAATCTGATTCTTTTATGTTAGTAAATAGGAGTCCTCACGACTCAAACAATCAAACAAATGTACGTCACCATGCCAACAAATTTATTATTAAGCCTTCAGATTCTACAATAAGAAAAATTCTCTAATAAATATATATAAGCCGACAATTGAACTCGATCCTATGTCTGCAAGTTGACATAGTTGACAAGGTTCAACCAACAAAATAAAATTGTCCATAAATACCCTGATGATAGTTGTATTGACAGAAAATCTCAATCGGAAATGAATCAAAGTATGCAAAAATGCCTCCAAATTCCTATACAATACATTCAATGATTTTGATTTAAAATTAAAATAAATCATCAAAATACATTAAAAATATCCATCCACCCTTTATAATAGTTTGCTGAGGTGGATTAATATGAAAAATCACTTTAGCTCATAAAGAGCAAATGTCCAGTCAAGAATATCATTAGAAGTCATTATCAAAATATCTTTTGTCAGGAAGGACGTGACAAGTGGTTTGTCAACTAAATGATACCACAGGTAAATAATTATAATCGGGACCCTTTGACCATGTGGTTTTGCTGTGAAATGACACCATTAAATTATTATCATGGTTAGAGCCTGTTTGTTTCCCAACTACGTTAAATCATTGAGTAATGAATTATTTTGGTATGTTCGACAGGGCACAACCTCTATTAGCTAAGTTGGATTTACATTTTTCTACATAGATAAATATTCACCAGGTCTACAGGTTACCCCTAGAAGAAGTAACCAAAGGCTACCTATAAGGATCTTTTTGTTTAGTTGGGTTGACTACTTCCTCTAATTATGTAGACTACAGAACATGATGGCCGAGGATGATGGAACCATGGGATATGGATCAGGTCTATCCACATTCCTCCTACTATCAATTTTAGGTGCAAGGTGGTCAATTTCTAATTATAAATGTTAAACTTTAAATACCAAATTATTGTGCTTCTATATGTGTGATACTATGTATATGTTTGACAATTAGCCTTAATAAAAAATTCTATCTAATTACTGGTAGGGGTAATTAACTATAAGCTTATGCTTATAGGAAACCTAAAATCGAATCATAAAGTACTCACAAAATGAGGTAGAAATATTTGTGTTATGTCCCCTGGAAGCGACACGCTGTATGGTCTGAATACAGTGACAAGTGTGTAAGGGCCGCTGCACCGGCGCCTGGGTGCAGTGTTAAATAGGTAAGGGTTCCCACATCAAGGATGGATGTGGGCAAAGAAGCTAGTCCATGAAACTAAAATTAGGATAGGATCTTGGAAAATAGGTTCCCTTACTAGAAAATTAATTGAATTAATAGATATTATGATTCATAGGAAGATAAATATTTTGTGCATTCTGGAAACTAAATGGGTTGGAGAAAAGGCTAAGGATATTGATAGTTTAATATTTAAACTATGGTATTCGGGTAGGAGTCATACTAGAAATGGTGTAGGTATTATTATAGATAAGAGTTTGAAGGATAATATTATAAAAATTAATATGATTGGAGATAGAATTATATCTTTAAAGATTATTGTTGATGATAAGTTTGTTAATATTATAAGTGCTTATACTCCTCAAGTAGGTTTGGATATGAGTTCTAAATTAAATTTTTGAAATGACTTAAAAGAATTATTACAAAAGATACATCTAGAAGAAAGAGTTTTTATTGGTGAAGATTTAAATGGACATGTTGGTAGAGAGGTAGATGATTTTAAAATATTCATGATGGCTATGGTTTTTGAACTACAAATGAAGGTGGCAAGACCATTTTAGATTTTTATTTAACTTATGATTTTTCAATTGCTAGTACCATATTTAAAAAAAGGAATGAGCATCTTATCACTTATAAAAATGGATATAGTATAACCCAGATAGACTATTTTCTTATAAGAAAATTAGATCTGTTAGATTGCAAAGATTGTAAAGTTATTCCGAGTGAAAATTTATGTACCCAACATCGATTATTAGTTTTGGACTTGAAGATAAAGGGGCAGATAATAAAAAAATAAAATAAAACGATATTCTAGGATTAGATGGGGGCATTTAAAGAATATTAACAAAAATATTTTTGAGAGTAAGATTTTAGATCTTAAGATTTTATCTGTGCATGAGGATGCTAATATTATGTGGGATAAAATGGCTAGTGATATTAAGAATATTGCAAAAGATGTGCTTGGAGTATCAAAGGAAAAAGCTCATAATAGTAAAAATAGTTGGTGGTAGAATCTAAATATGCAAGAAAAGATTAAGATTAAGAAAATTTGTTATAAAAATTAGTTTAATTTTAAAGATTTTTTATAATTGGGAAAGATATAAAGAGGCTCGTAAGGAATCTAATAAAATAATATACGATGCAAAGACCTTAGGTTTTAGTGATTTATATAATAGATTAGATACTAAGGAGGGAGAAAGATATATGTATAAGTTAGCTAAACAAAGAGATAGGAGTAGTATAATTTTAGTTCAAGTGAAGTGTATTAAGGATGAAGATCAAAAAATACTTTTCTTAGAAGATAATATTCAACAAAGGTGGATGAGATATTTTGCTAAACTTTTTAATGAAAATTGTGAAAATAAGATTGACTATAATGTCCTTAGCACCCTAAATAAAAATAATTATTTATATTTTTATCGGCGTATTAATAAAATCAAGGTTAGAGAGGCTTTAAAAAAAATGAAGGGTGGAAAAGCTGTTAAACCTGATGATATTCCAATAGAGGTGTGGAAATGCTTAGGAGATAAAGGTATTTCTTGGATTACTAAACTTTTTAATACTATTTTGAAGACTAAAAAGATGTCAGATGAGTGGAGAATTAGTGTGTTAATTCCTATTTTTAAGAATAAAGGTGATGCACAAGATTGTGCGAATTATAGAGGAATTAAGTTAATGTGTCATACTTTAAAACTATGGGAGCGAGTTATGGAGCATAGGTTGCGGCGTGATACTAATGTTTATCAAAATCAATTTGGATTCATGCTGGTTAGGTTGACTATTGAAGCCATACATTTATTAAGAGGTTTGATGGAGAAATATAGAGAAAATAATGATGATATACATATGATATTTATTTATTTAGAAAAGGCATATGATAAAGTTCCATGAGAAGTGCTATGGAGAGTTCCTGAAAAGAAAGGAGTTAATAATGCTTTTATTCAAATCATTAAAGATATGTATGCAGGAGCAATTAATTGTGTTCAAACACAAGGTGGTTTGACCAAGTATTTCCCTATTTCGATTAGGTTACATCAAGGATCCGCCTTAAGCCCATATCTTTTTTCTTTAGTCATGGATGTTCTCACTAGACATTTGCAAGAGGATGTACCTTGGTGTATGCTTTTTGCTGATGATATTCTTCTTGTTAATAAAACTAGAGAGGGAGTTGAAAGTAAACTTGAATTATGGAGGCCAACATTAGAGACTAATGGTTTTCACTTGAGTAAATCTAAAATGAAATATATGGAGTGTAGTTTTATTAGTAATAGACCCAGTGAGGGGATTGTGACTTTGGGCAATCAAGTCATTAATAGAAGTTCTTAAAATGTGCTAGATGATTCGAGCATTTTAATTTAAGGTATAGACTCAGGCTGAATGATTGATATGAGAAACTCCTCTAAGAATTTTGTTAATTTCAGTCCAGTCAAAGTTGGATTTAGAGGTCATAGTGTGTGCTTTAATCCCTTAGGTTCTTAAATGAAGATAGTTTCAAAAATCTCCTTTAGTAAGCTCTACATGTCATTTTTAGATGAAAGAACTTATCCTTGAATTATCTTTTTTAACTCGCATATTGGCTGAGAAGTATTAAATTTGATCTTTATGATATACATAAATAAGAGTAAGAATAAAGGATAATTGAGAGGAAGAAAATAGAGGCATTATAGAAAAATGAATATCATTATGGATTAGCAGTCTAGATGGAGTGATCTTTGCACAAGAGAACCTAATGAATGCATCCTCGAACTTCTTAGATAAGAAGTTAGAATCATTAGCACTAGAAGTGGAAGAACCTTTGGAACCTCAAGGATGCTTGCTAGAACTGGCCATTTCTTATACATGGGCACTAAAGAGTTTTGAATTGAAGATTAAAGTGAATGAAAATGATTTTCAAAACCCTTCAATATATAGAAAACCTAAACATCATACTATACAAAATTTTATTCATGTGTACGATTTATAAAATCATATGGGATGAAATTTTTTTGTACGTATGAATGAAAACTGCCAAAAATGTAATGAATTTTCATATAACAATATTTTCGAGGCATCCTTTCATATAGGTTTGCCGACCACACGATCATACAGATAGACAAGTGTTCATTCGGGATGATCAGAAAATTTAAGATCATTTTAAAGATGGTTAGGTTCATCCCCTATAGAAACTAACACCTGCATCGTACAAATGAAGATGTTTTCATATGTACGATCTCCAATAAATATTTGAACCTAACTAGTAAAACCAACCCCATTCGTACAGACAAACTCATACTAATCATAAAAAATGATGAAGACATTAAACAATATTAAACATTTTTGTAAAAAATTGAATTTTCATATTTTTAATTCCCATAACAATCATGTATACACTATAGAATTCGTAAAAGACAAATATATATTCGTATATTATAAAGAGAACACAAAAACAATTAATGAAAATGAAACAAACTTCTAAGAATCAAGAGACATGCTTTCAATTTTAACACACATAACAAACAAGAACAAATCAAAAATTCAAAAAGAAGGAAAATAAAAACTCACATAAACATCAAAATAAACAACCAAAAACCCAACTAGAACATACATAAACATAAAGCATATCAAGTTTGCAAGACAGTTTAAATTTAGGAATTAAGATAAATCGTACCTAACCTTTTCCTTAAGGTGCTAGATGTGTCAAATGCAAGAGGTTTTGTAAAAATATCTGCAAGTTGATTTTCAGTAGAAACATAACTCAATTAAATTTCTCTATTGGCTACATGATCCCTAATGAAATGATGACTTATATCTATAAGTTTGGTTCTAGAATGTTGGATAGGATTCTTTTAAAATTCAAATGAAACTAGTATTATCCCAATAAATTGAAACTATGCTTGTTATAAATCCTAAATCCATCAACTATTATTTCAACCAAAGTACTTGAGTCACACAACTTCCTAAGGTGATGTATTTAGCCTCACTAGTAGATAAGGCAATAGAATGTTGTTTCCTAATAGACTAAGAAACTAAAGAATTTTTTATGAATTGGCAAGTTCCAGATGTACTCATTTGATCAACCCTATAACTTGCAAAGTTTGAATCATAATATATAATACTATGAAATGAAGTGTTGTACCTAGGATACAAAAATCATATGCTTTGAGTTCTTAAATGACATCTTAAAATTCTTTTCACTACTATCAAATGTGACTCTTTTAGATTAGATTGAAATCTAGCATTCAAATAAGCACTATATATTATATCAGGTTTGCTAGAAGTCAAATAAAGCAATAATCCAATTATACCTCTAAATTTCTTTTGATCAATAGATTTTTTATTTGGGTCCTTATCCAATAAACTAAGGAACTCGTTGATGTCATTACTGGTTTAGCATTATTCATTTCCTACTTCTTAAGAATATCCTTAATATACTTTGACTAACTAAGAAATATTCCCTCCACATTTTGCTTAGTGCTAAAGCTAAGAGAATAACTTAGATCTCTCATTAAACTCATCTCAAAATCACTATTCATTATTTTAAAAAAAAATCATTAAAAAGTTTTTTATTTTGTAGAACAAAAAATAATATCATCAACATATATCTGAACAATGAGTATATCATGTCCTAATTTCTTCAAAAAGGGAGTGGTGTCCATACTTTCTTTTACAAAGATCTCTCTAATAGGAAAGTACTTAACATCGCATACCATGCCCTAGGTTCCTATTTCAATCCTTATAATGTCTTTTCAATTTATATACATGATTAGAGAATATAAAACTTTTAAAATCTAGATGTTTCTGAACATAAACATCCTCTAATATCACCCCAATAAAAAAGGCACTCTTAACATCCATTTGGAATAATTTAAATCCTCTAAAACACAGCAAGGTTAACAAAACCCTAATTGCTTCAAGTCTTGCTATAGGGGTAAAAGTCTCTTCATAATTAATGCATTCAATTTGATTATACCCCTTAGCCACCATTCTAGCCTTATTTCTAATCACAACTCCTGAATCATTCATTTTATTTTTGAACACCCACTTTGTTCAAACTAAAGTTTGATCCTTTAGCCTTTTAATCAATTCCCAAACATTATTTCTTATAAATTGATTCAACTCCTCTTGCATGGCCAAAATCCAAAATTCGTCTGAAAGTGCTTGATTAATATTTATGGGTTAAATAAAGGTAGAACGGTTAACCTCTTTGCTAAGTCCATGCCTAGTCTTAACACCCTCACTAGGTTCGCCTAAAATCAATTCCTTAGGATGATTTTTAGAAAATTTAAATTCTCTAGGCAAAAGGTTTTCTTTTTCCACATTTTCTTCCAAATTTATATTTTCAATCTCATAGTAGTTATTTTCTATATGATCCTCTTCAAAATTAGGCTCTTTCAAAATCCCACATTCATCAATTAAAATATGTGTGGTCTCCTCAACTACCAAAGTTCTTTTGTTAAACACTCTATATGATTTTCCAATACAATAGTATCCAAGAAAAAATCCTTCATATATTTTTGGATCAAATTTTCCTAAATGAGATTTTTCATTATTAAGTATAAACACCTTACCTCCAAAAACATAAAAAAATGACAAATTAGTTGTTCTCCCCTTAAGAAGCTCATATGGTGTTTTATTCAATTTTGATCGAGTGGTCATCATATTCAGAACATAACAAGCTATATTGACCACTTCAGCCAACAAATATTTTGGAAGTGAATATTCTACCAATATGATTCTAGCGGCTTCAATTAATATTTTATTATTTTTTTAACAACCCCATTCTATTAAGTGAAGCCGCTAGAATTCAAGTGGAAAAATGTGATCAATTCCTTTTTCTTTCCAAAATTTCTCAAAATTTTCATTTTCAAATTCGGCTCCGTGATTACTTTGAATTGTTAAAATTTTATATCCTAGTTTCCTCTGAATTCAAGTGGAAAAGTTTATAAATTCCTCAAATTCATGCATTGCATTTGAAACTAATTTACTTAAACTTTAATTGCATTAGCTCTAAAAGCATACAGCCGACATAAGTCCAAGGCCAATTAGGAAACTCTCTTGACGTTGGCCTTACTTTCAAAACACTCAGCCTACCTACCCATCATTCATAAAGACTGGATAACATGGATTTTACATGCTTAGGTGGATTGCTAGCTTTCCTTTTTAGGTAGGATATAAGCCCAAATTGAATTAGTTAGGATATGGGTGTTAGTGTTGGGTGTACACTAAACCCACATAAGATCTAATGTTCAAGGCTACTATATTCGATATCTATTAGAGCACTTCATTAGTGGGTAAGTTCCCAACTCTTTAGGGACTATAAATCATACTTATCTACATCATGTAGGTAACGCCACTTCTATCCTTTCCCTCTATATACTTTGAGTGCATGATTTTTTTCTTCACTCTCTTCTCACTATCTTAATCCGTTCGGATGTTAGTATGAACCCCACATGTTGGCTATGCCAAGTTGAACTTTTCTTTCCTTTGAGTAGGATTTCCTAGTCTTTCCTCTATATCCATCCCCTTTTGGGAAGAATAACATCAGATCCTTAATCGAGAGTATTCTCTAACTCTGGCTAGAGATGTAATTAAACATTGAGGCTTGTGCTCTTTAGAAATGCAATGCCAAAATAAATAAACCCCACTCGAGTTTATCAGCTGAGGGAAACCCTGTGACACTGATCATGTCATGAATTTTATCTCCCATTGAGGTGCACTGGTGAGAGACACTATCCTCAATGGTTGATAGTATATAGGATCTAATCTTTCATCCTATTTATCCACTCGTGAAGAGCGTGGAGGCCGACGATCATCTCTATCCCCAGGGGTGGAGTAGCTGTGTACCCTCTACACTCTGTAGTTGTGGCAGTGTCCTTTTGGAGGTCTATATTGGTGAGGTGAGTAATATTGTTGATATCCCAATATATGAGAGAGATTTTGGGTAGCCATATCTAGATTGGTGAATGTAATCCTTGGAGGGAGGATGGAGAGCTATTGGGATTCCACCTATCCATTCTAATAATGTTACCCGCAATGATCCAAAGTCTGCTTATAAGCACTACAACCCTTGCTTACTCGCTTTGGAATAAATAAATAAAGGAGTTTGGGGCAGTAGTGATAACTTGGAAATCACCAAATTTGATACCAACTTTTCTTGAGTTTACTAAGGAGATAGGGGAATGAGACTCCTCCGCTGATAGTCTTTTCCATAAGAGCTTTTCTAAGTCTCGTAATATTCTCGTAAACTGCTTCCACCTCCGTTTCCATAGAAATACCATCCTTTGATAAAAAGGATTCTTCACAATTTTTATCCAAAGAAACATATTGCATCTTGTTCCAAGTAAAGGGACCTGTGGGCATTCCTCTAATAAGCATTTGGCTAGCTTGTCGGGGCTACTAGTTCTAAGAAAAGGTTTTCTGGTCTTCTATGGCATTTCCATAAATAGGTTTTAGGCATGATCTTTTACCAATAGGAATAAAGGCTAACCTAGATTTTGGATTTACACACCTGCATTTAAATCCCACCATAAGCATTTGCTTGCCTGAAACACACACAATAATTACCCCATATAGGTTGGAATTGGTTAAAGTATACACCTAGGTGGACTCCTTATTTTCATAGCTGGGCTGCATCACACAGGCTGATGACTTGTAGGATGTAGTTCCAGGTCATGTGAGGACCCCATAACTTATCTAGAGTCAATATCAGTTGAGACATCAGCTAAATCATTTATAGCGTTGGAATGGACAAATTCTTCAGGTGTTCAGTGGGAGACAGCCTCCTGTAGCTCGGTCATAAGACTATGGTTTGTAGGTTCCACGTCTATGTTGAAGTCAGAAAGGGCATATGACTCATCCATTTCATTAGGCTTATTAGACTAGCCACCCTCAATTTTATCTTTCAAATTGGCTTCAATGTCCATTCCATGCGATACGATCATGACCACTGAGTAGCTATGAGTAGGGCCATTATGGCTAGGGGCAAACTGATTGGGCTATACAATATGCTTGGGTACTTTACAAGGAGAGGTATAGTTGATGCCTCTAAGGCTGAAGGGCAGAAAGGTGTCTCATTACTCTAGTAGAGATTTATAAAGCCTAGAGTACCCATAATAAACGAATAAGTGGGAGAAACTCATTAAGCACTTGAGGGGACCAAGTCCATACCTATAAGTTTTGTAGAAGTCTTCTTCCTCTTATGAGGGGAGGTAGCTAAGGAACCAAGTTGGAGGTGCTCTATACTGAAGTGGGTACTAGAGACTCTAGGCTGCTGCATCTAGAGATTGAGGATCCTACAAGAAGTCTCTTCTAATTACTACACCTTAGAGGCCTTGAACTAGATATGTGTAGATGTGACTAGTTGGAGGTTGACTTGATCCTTTACATCTTTTAACTTGCCCTTCTTCCTTCATGTGACAAGATTCCATGCTCTAAGGGAAGCCCCGTCTCTATCTTCACCACTTTGGAGCCCATCCAAAACTTTATCCTGCAGCTCAGGATGAGAGGAGCCCAAGGGGTGGTCCATAAGAGGTGGCTGCTTTGGTGGTCCACCTGAAGGAGGTTCTTGAGTCTTGGAGGGTGGAAGCTATGATTGTTACGGAAGGAAACCTCTTGTTGGGGCCCTAGATAGGCACATTCCATTGCTATGGCCAAGAAATTCACACTCAAATTTAAGGTTTGAGAGGCCTTCATATTATACTTTTTGGAAAAAATCTGCCATTAAGCCCATTAATCCGCATACCAGGTTGACAAAATTTTTTGGTTACTTGAAAGTTATATTTGTATTAATCAAAAGTAAAAGTAAATAGAAGTAAAAAGACAACTATAAAGATATGCCCTACCTCTATCATCCCTCAAGAATAATAAATTATTTGAGGTTAATCGACTATTATTAACATCATGAAATGTAAAGCTATCTAATAAAGAAAATCTATAGCAAAATCTGGTAGGGAGACTTATCTCCCTAAGTATATGATAAAAAAAAACCTATTTGAAATATATTATGAAGGAATTATCTAGCTTCTCCATGAAGAAATGGAACTTATTTTGGTGGTCAAGAAGACTATAAAGCTATCTTATTGCATTAATGTAGTCTCCCTCAATTATAATTCCATCAAAATTAAGCATCCAGTCTAGCACAACCGTATGAATAGTAAGAGAAGCCAAGATTTCTACTTGGATGGTATCACAATGCTCAATCTTCTTTCAAGTCATACGAACCAAAGCTCCTTTATGATGGCTAGCTATAATCCCAATACCGGCCATATAAGAGGGCTATATCAATGCATCAACATTAGATTTTAATCAACATGGATGAGGGTGGGGGGGGGGGGGGGGGGGGGGGGGGGGGGGATAATTAGCCTACTATAAGGCTCGGGTGAAGAGCTAACATAGTATCTGTAATAACTATAGTCAAACCAAATGACCTACCATGAGTCTTAGAATTACGAGCTCTCCATAATTGATGTCCAATATAGCAATAAATCAGTTCTAGGCTAGGCTTATCATCAGCAAGATTTCAAAATTCCCATAGTTGTTCACCAAAGGAACTCACTACAACCATATCAATTCCCCATCTCATAAAAATATCAAAAATGTGAATCAATTTCTCATATTAGATAGCATAATGCTTGATTATTTCTTCCACATTTTAGCCCCATGGGCAAAGGCTAGATTTCATTACTCTTCAGCGATAAAGCCATGAAGTAGTAGGCACCGCATCCTTGAAAGGAGCCCCCAAAAGAAATGTTCTCTGGAGCGTAGTTTGATCATTCTCATCCAGTCAAAATAATAGTTCCTACTTTCAATTCTATCTTGATAGGACATAAAAGTTATGATAATACTGCATCAAGAGTGGACCAACTTTGAACAATCCACCCCTTATCCATAGTTTATATTAATGGTTGCAATCCATTAGGCAAACTACTCTCCAAAACATTTCCTTTAAGCCTCACGGTCCCACTAGTTGCCATTATTTAGTAGTCTACTAACTTTCAAATCCTCAATTTCATCCATGTTGTTGAAGGAAGGCAACTTAGCCAAACCACGATCAAGGATCCATGTATATCATGTAGATTGTCAATGTGCATACCATTACCAATCCTCCATATCAAGATGGGTTTAATAGCTTCAGCACCATCTTGCAAAATCTTCTAAAAAAGTGGAAACACTTTGCCCAGTAGTCTCCACCCATAAATCTTTACCATACTTATCGATCAGTAATCTATGTTGTAGAGCATTGGGATTCTAGAGGAAATTCTAGGCTAGCATTGCACGGAGAGGTCCCTACCATTGCTATATAGCATGGAAACCAATGCCACCTTGCAAAAGAGGTTGGCCCAATTCATTCCAAAAAAACACAGGGAAGGCCTCTGTTGTTCGCACTTTTCTGCCATAGAAACTGTCTACCCATTTTTTTTGTGGAATTTTAAAATTCCTTCAGGGAAATTAGTGTGAGTCATTCTGAACATGGAGATATTTAATAGTGAAGTTATAATAAGCGTAGCTCTTCTTGCCAATGATAAGTGTCTCTTTATCCAAATGTTGATTGTCATTGGCATTCTTTATGACATTTCAAAAATCAGAAGCAACTAGCTTTCTCATAGCTAAGGGCAGTCCCATATATTCAAACTCATTAATAATTCTGATTAGCAATCCTCTTATTCCAGTTAGGATTTAACTTGTTGAATAAAATGGCTGACTTCATACTTTTAATCTGCTGCCCAGTCTAACTATAGTAATTATTCAATATCTCCTTGATACAAATAACATTGTCTCTACTTGCTTCAGCAAAAATAAAAATATCATCTACATATAGAAGGTGAGAAACTTCCAAAGCATTATGGATGACCAAAACACCAAGGTGATTCCCCTTCTACTTGAATATTTTTGCTGAAAGTTCAAAACATAAAATAAAGAAATATAGAGACAAAGGGAAACCTTTTCTCAAACCACTTTTATCCTCATGCCACCATGACCTATTCCCATTCAACAGAAGAGTGAATCTTGGGAATTAAATGCATTGGATCGCTCACTCAATGAACTGATTTGAAAAGACCATAAGCATCATAACCTACTACAATGTTTCCCGAGCCATAAAATCATACGCTTGTTCCATGTCCACCGTCCAAGACATCAAACCAACTTTGTTCGTGCAATGTTGAAACATACACATCATTTCATGAGCTATAAATCCATGGCTAGAGATGGATCAGCCTGGCACAAAGGCACCTTGCTCCTCTCTGAAGATACCCATATATATAAGCTTAATCCCATTCATTAAGACTTTAGCCATAAACTAAAAGAGTTATTGTCAAAGACTTATTGGCTTGAATTTGGATGGCATATTAGCTCCTTACATATTAGGAATTAGAATCCAAAGATTGTTCTGTTGCAAATATGTTTTCATGGATTATGATTTTGATGTTAGAAAACACTCTTATTTCTCTATGACTGCCTTGAGATCAGATGGCAATCAGAACCAACTCAAGATTGGGTAGACTAGGTCTGTGTCAGTCTATAATTTTCTTTTTCCCTTTTCTTGAGTCAATTGTAACATTTGAAGTGTCTGATGCTAAGTAACCCTACACACACACACAGTTGAGTGATTTTTTTATCTGATTTAGAATTTTTGTTTTACTCACATCATCCCGAACGCGTCCTGGATGATTCAGTTTAAAATATAAATCCTAATCAGGACATCGTGTTAAGGCAGCGGTCATTAGTCGATCGACCTTGATGATACATGTATCAGCCAAGACGATAGGCTCAAAATAGAAAGAATCAGCCACCATGATCTATTTAGATATTCTTTATTTATTGAATCGACCAGGATGATCTTGTATTGGCCTAGACGATATGATACAATTATGCCTAAATTAATTGGCAAATTAAGGCAAGCAGCTAAGGATGATTGATATGATCACATCGTCCTAGACGATCGAAAGATCATTCAGAACGATCAGTTCAAAAAACCTTAGTTTCTCCTAGATGATCGATATCGGATAGCTCAAATTTTGGGCAATGGTCTGAACGATCAGGATCAGCCAGCTCAAATTCTGGGCAATACTTTGGATGATTTAACTCTGATTTGAATTAATCATCCAAGGTGATCGTGAGATCGGCCCGGACGATCAAGCTCTTTTGTAATCATCCAGAACTCTTTTTAGAGCAATTATCTAGCTGATAGTATGTGACTTGAACTAATCAGATAGGATGATTTTATTATCATCCTGGACAATAGGTACAACTTTCTTCTATTTGTCCCAGATCATCTCGGCTGATTAGTAATGCTTTTCATGTGGCATGCTAAAACACATCTCACACACTTGCATTATTCCCCATAGTACACATTTGGTGTGGAGACCCAAATTGCATTATTCACAGCATAGCACACATGCATTGCATTCTACTTTTCATAAGAAGGGACCCAAACCTTCTTGGGTTTCTAAATCTAACATTTGATGATTTTGTAGGTGATCTCTCACAAAAGGCCTCATGAGAGTATGTGGTACCTGGACAGTGGATGCTCTCGACATATGCTAGTGATGCCAATCAATTCATTTTGCTGGAGACCAGGACAGGAGGCAAGGTTACTCTTAGAGACAACTCCACCAGGAAGGTGGTAGGTGCATGAATAATTGATAATTCCAAGAACCTTATGATTGAAAATATTTTGCTTGTAGATGGATTAAAACACAACCTACTCAGCATCAATTAGCTTTATGACAAGGGCTTCATCATACAATTTTTTACAAATTCATGTATTATTAGTTTAAATAATGACACTATTTTGTAAGGAAAGCTGATCAACAACTTGTACATGCTTGATTTAAACAACATTGAATGCGCTGTATCTTTTTGCTTAAAAACTATTATTTATGATTCTTGGTTGGGGCACAGGAGATTATGTCATGCTAGTATTAAAACCATTAGGAAAGTGACCCAAAAAGACCTAGTTAGAGGTGTCCCAAAACTTAAGTTTTCTAAAGACCACCTTTGTGATGCCTGTCAATTAGGAAAGCAAGTCCATTCCACTTTTTAACCCATTAAGGACATTAGCACCTCTAGATCTTTAGAAATCCTTCACATGGATTTTTTTGGACCCATTAGCACTGTCAACTTGGGAGGGAAAGTATGGTTTTGAAATTGTCGATGACTACTAGACGTTCACTTGGACTAAATTTCTATCACACAAAAACGAGTCTATTGAGGAGTTTAGAACCTTTTTAACTTGGATTCAGAAAAATCTAGGTTATGAGATCTTGACCATTCATAGTGACCATGGGGGAGAGTTTAAAAATGAAAGATTTTTAGATTTTTGTGAGGACAAGGGGATTATCCACAACTACTCAGCTCCTAGGACCCCTCAGCAGAACGGGATAGCTGAAAGGAAGAACCTGACCTTAGTGGAAGATGCTAGAGCCATGCTTGCTGAGTATTCACTTCCAAAATATCTTTGGGTCGAAGCGGTTAACATGGCTTGTTATGTGTTGAATAAGGTGAATGTTAGAGCCAAACTATATAGGAAACCATATGAGATCCTTAAGGGTAAGACACCAAATCTTTCCCACCTTCATGTCTTTGGTTATAAGATTTTCATTCACAATAATGGGTAGTCACACTTTGGAAATTTTGTTCCAAAATCTATTAAAGGAGTGTTCTTGGGATATTCTAGTATTGGGAAGTCTTTTAGGGTGTTTAATAAGAGGACTTTGATGGTGGAAGAGACTACACATGTAGTGTCTGATGAGTCTGATACAAGAAAGCCTGAAGTTAAGGATGATGATGATGTTGGAGAGATTACCACTAGAGTAGAAAATTTGGAGAAGGGAGTAGAACACCAAAACACTGAAGGAGTAGGAGATGTTATAGGAGTAGAAAATGTAGATCTGGAGGAAAGGGTTGGTCCTTCAAACACCTTTCCTAGAGATTGGAGATACTCTACAAGTCACCCTAAAGATTTAATCTTAGGAGACCTTTCTAATGGAGTTAGGACTAGACATGGACTTAGGAAGGAGGTGAACCATTCTGCCTTTATGTCAATGACTAAACCCACCAACTTAAACCATGCCCTTTCTGATAAGTTTTGGATTTTAGCCATACAGGAAAAGTTGAACCAATTTGTTAGGAATGATGTTTGGGAGCTTGCAGAAAGAACTAGGGGAAAAAGTGTAGTTGGAACCAAGTGGGTCTTTAAGAACAAGGTGAATGATTCTGAAGTGGTGGTAAGGAATAAAGTAAGATTAGTTACTAAAGAGTTTAACCAAATAGAAGGGATAGATTTTGAGGAGACTTTTGTCCCTATAACTAGATTGGAAGCTATTAGAGTGATATTAGCCTTTGCCTGTTATAAAGGATTTAAGCTTTTTTCAAATAGATGTTAAGAGTGGCTTTTTAAATGGGGAAATAAAAGAGGATTTGTTTGTAGAACAACCACCAGGTTTTGAGAGTTCCCAATTCCCAAATCATATTTTTAAATTAAAAAGTGCCTTATATGGTTTAAAGCAGGCACCTAGAGCTTGGTACGAGAGGCTTAGCACATTCTTACTAGAAAGGGAGTTTGTTAAGGGTAGCGTAGACACCATCCTTTTTCTGAGAAAAGTTGGTGATGATTTGCTCATTGTTTAGATTTATGTGGATGACATACTTTTTAGATCTTCTGATGAGAAACTATGTGATGAGTTTTTTAAAACAATGAGTAGAGAGTTTGAGATGAGTATGATGGAAGAGTTGTCCTACTTTTTGTGGTTTAGCATAAGACAATTAGATGATGAGACCTTTCTAAATCAATCAAAATACATAAATGATATTTTGAAGAAGCATGAGATGGATAAAGCCATGCTAATTAATACTCCCATGACCTCCAGTGTTCCGTTGGACAAGGACACAAGTGGTAAGTCCGTTGATTAGAAGAAGTGTAGAGGCATGATTGGTTCTTTACTTTACTTGACAGCTAGCCGACCTGATATAATGTTTAGCGTTTATCTTTGTACTAGATTTTAAGCTGACCCTAAGGAATCCCACCTGACTGCAGTTAAGAGAATTCTTAGATACCTTTTAGGGACCCAAAGTTTAGGAATTTGGTACCCTAGGCACAACACTTCTTTTGAGATTATTGGATATGCTGACTCTGATTTTGCAGGATATAAGGTGGATAGAAAAAGCACTTCTGGAACTTACATTCATGGGACAATCTTTGGCCTCATAGTCTACTAGAAAGAAAAACTATGTTGCACTTTCTACTACTGAAGCTGATTACTTTTCTTTAGGAAGTTGTTGGCCCAAGTCCTTTGGTTAAAACAACAGGTACTGGATTTAGGATTACCGATAGTCACCATCTCAATTTTTTGTGTCAACACTAGTGCCATTTGTATTTTTAAGAATCCTATTCAACATTCAAGGACTAAACACATTGACATTAGGCATCATTTTATTAGAGACCATGTGACTAAGGGAGACATTGAATTATATCATGTGAAAACTGAGAATCAACTAGTTGACATCTTTACCAAACCACTGGCCTTCGACACTTTCGGCTCTTTAAGGACCAGATTGGGTTTGATTGACATAAATGCATGAACTTGATTTGTTTATTTTCTTTTCTTTTTGCTCTTTCTTTTTCTTTTCTTCTTTTATTGCTTTATGTTTTGTTGTTAGGTTTTTGTTTGTTGTTTTTTTTTGTGATTTATTTTTTGTTTTATTATATTTTTAAGAAACATCACTGAAGTGATATCATATGCCTTGTTCTTGCTTTTAAAATTTTGTAGTCAATATTTTACATCTCTTAATCCATTAAAGGGTAAAAATATTCCATTGATTGTGTCTCTTTCTCTAACCAATTTTAGTGGTACAATTTTCTTTTCTAATAAATAGTCTATCTCAAATTAACAAATTTATTATGCAATTAAGATCTTTTTCACCTTGCTACAACAAATCTATCTTGTATTTATAATGATCAAAGTCTTTATGTCACATAAAGATTACTCGTTACCCTGTCATTGCATTTCTTCATACGATTATTAAATCTTTTTTGTGAATTGTTCTTTCCTATATTTGAGAGTGAGTTTTTCTTCTCTAATATCTAAAAGATATACTCACAACTAAGATTTTTTAAGAGTTTTTGAAAGACAATGTAGCTTGCAAAAATGAGAAAAAAGATTGGCCAATGATGCCAAAAACAAAAGATGCGCAATGACGCCAAATTGAAAAAAAAAACACAAAGTATATGAAAAATCAAAAGAAGCACAAAGCGCCATTCAAATTGACAAGAGGCATAAAATAAGCCCACCAAAAGAAAAGCTCTGCTCTCCTTTCAAAACTTTTAAAAACATATAAGATTTCATGTATCACTTAATAAAATCAAAGGCTTGATTTTGATTTTTTTGCGATTGTCACATAATTACTTTGATACATTATTCTATAAGATATTTTTTTCTGAAACCAAGTGGTGAACAAATCCCTTTTTCATATCCAATTGAATTTTTTTAGTTATGTCATTGATTTCAAATGACAATTTTACCCTGAAAGAAGTCCTAGGTTAGGGCTAACATGATCGGATATTCTACAGTTTTTTTAGATTTTTGATGTTGTTAAATAATTAACTTACAAATTTTTAAAATCAATCACATGGAAAACTACATCATGTTCATGCCTTGGTTAAAAAAAAAAATTTATTAGAGTATGTTTACTTTATTTTTTAGTTTCCTCATCCTTTTTGAGATGTCAAAAGGGGGAGTAGTATGTTTGAGTTTGCACTGTTTTGTTTTGAAAATTTGAAATACTACTTTGGATCGTTGAAGTGTTTGCCATCATCAAAAAGGGGGCGATTGTTGCAAATCTATTTTCATGGATTATGATTTTGATGTTAGCAAACACTCGTGTTTCTCTACAACTGCTTTTGCTACTAACTTTTTAGGACCACATGATCAGACTGCAATCGAAACCAGCTCATGATTGGGTAGACTAGGTATGAGTCAGTCTGTAATTTTTTTTCCCTTTCTTGAGTCAATTGTAACCTTCAAAGTGTCTGATGCAAAGTAACCCTACACATACACACATGAGTGATTTTTTTATCTGATTTAGAATTTTTGTTTTTAATCATGTCGTCTCGGACGATATTTATATCATCCTGGATGATCAGGTTCAAAATAGAGATCCTAATTAGGATATCTTGTTAAGGCAGACGTCATTAGCCGATCGGCCTGGATGATACATGTATCGGCCAGGACGATAGGCTCAAAATAGAAAGAATCAGCCATAATGATTTATTTAGAAGTTCTTTATTTATGGAAATCGACCAGGACGATATGATACAATTATGTATAAATTAATCTGCAATTAAGGCAAGTAATTAAGGATGATTGATAAGATCATATCATCCTTGATGATCGAAAGATCGATCGGGACGATCAGTTCAAAAAACCTTAGTTGCTCCTGGACGATTGATATCGGATAGCTCAAATTTCGAGCGATGGTCTGGACGATCAGATCGGCTAGCTCAAATTTTGGGCGATGCTCTGGATGATTTCCCTCTGATTTGAACTTATCATCCGAGATGATCGTGAGATCGGCTCGGACAGTCAAGCTATTTTGGAATCATCCATAACTCTTTTCAGAGCGATTTTCTGGCTAATAGTCTGTGATTTGAACTAATTAGATAGGATAATTTTATTATCGTCCTGGACGATAGGAACAACTTTCTTCTATTCATCCTAGATCGTCTCGACTGATTAGGCTTAAATTATACTAATCGTACAGAATGATATACCTATCGTCCTGAATGATAATGTCATTAAATTATAATTAATTAGCTATTTAAGAGCTATTGGTCAACATTTTGAACAATCTTTTGCTATTTTCTTGACTTAAGAAAGCCTAGAGGAGAGAGAGAGGGAAGGAGAGAGAGGAAAATTGCCTTAGAAAAATTTGATCCAAAATCAGATGAAGGAATTTTTGTTGGATATTCAAGTGTTGGAAAATTATATAGGGTATTCAACAAAAGAAATTTGGTCGTTGAAGAGACCACACATGTTGTATTTGATGAATCTAGAAATTTGGAAGAGCCAAATGTTGTTGAAGATGAGATTGAGGAAAACTCCCAAAAGATTGATAGAATAAACTTGGAAGAAAATGTGGAAGAGAATTTGGAGATAGAAAACCCTTTTCCTAGAGATTTGAAATTTTCTAAAAAAACCACCTAAGGGAATGGCTTATAGGTGAACCTAGTGAGGGTGTTAGAACTAGGCGTGGATTAAACAAGGAAGTCAAGCATTCAGCATTTATTTCAACTATAGAACCCACTAATATTGATCAAGCACTTTCTGATGAATTTTGGATTTTGGCCATGCAAGAAGAGTTGAATCAATTTGTAAGAAATAAAGTTTGGGAATTAACTTCAAGGCCAAAAGATCAAAGCATAGTTGGAACTAAGTGGGTATTCAAAAATAAAATGAATGACTCAGGAATAGTCATTAGAAATAAGGCTAGATTAGTTGCTAAGGGGTATAATCAGATTGAAGGAATTGATTTTGAAATGACTTTTGCCCCTAAAGCTAGACTTGAAGCAATTAGAGTTTTGCTAGCCTTTGTCTGTTTTAAAGGATTCAAATTATATCAAATGGATGTGAAATGTGCCTTTTTAAATGGGGTAATTGAAGAGGATGTTTTTGTAAAACAACCTCCAGGTTTTGAAAATTCTAAACACCCAAATCATGTTTTCAAATTGAAAAAGGCATTATATGGATTAAAGCAGGCACCTTGGGCTTGGTATGAGAGGTTAAGCACCTTCCTACTTGAAAGATCTTTTGAAAAAGGAAGTGTGGATATAACTCTCATTTTAAAAAAATTTGGAAAGGATATACTCATTGTTTAAATTTATATGGACGATATCATTCTTGTATCTTCAAATAAAAATTTTTGTGATGATTTTTTTAAAACAATGAGTAGTGAATTTGAGATGAGTCTAATGGGAGACTTAAATTATTTTCTAGGCTTTAGCATTAAGCAACTTGAGGAAGGTACATTTCTTAATCAAACTAAATATGTTAAGGACATCCTCAAAAAATATGAAATGGGCAATGCTAAACCTGTTAGTACACCAATGATTTCTTCAGTTCAGTTAGATAAGGACCTTAAGGGAAAATCTGCTGATCAAATGAAATTTAGAGGGATTATTGGATCTTTTTTTACTTGACTGCTAGTAGACCATATATCATGTTTAGTGTTTGCTTGTGTGCTAGATTTCAATCTGATCCAAAAGAATCACATTTGACAGCAGTGAAAATTATTTTAAGATACTTACTAGGAACTCAGAACTTAGGAATTTGGTATTCAAAGTTTATCTCTTCATTTGAAATTATTGGTTATTCAGACTCTGATTTTGTAGGCTGTAGAGTGGATAGGAAAAGCACTTCTGGAATATGTCAATTCATTGGAAATTCATTATTTTTATGGTCTAGTAGAAAACAAAATTCAGTGGCCCTATCTACTACAGAAGTAGAATACATTGCACTAGGAAGTTGTGTGGCACAAGTACTTTGGTTAAAACAATAGTTGATTGATTTAAGATTAACTATAGGCACTATACCAATTTATTGTGATAATACTAGTGCTATTTGCATTTCAAAAAATCCTATTCAACATTCAAGAACTAAACACTTTGACATAAGGCATCATTTCATAAGGGATCATGTATCCAAGGGAGAAATTGAACTTAACCATGTTTCAACAGAAAATCAACTTGCAGATATTTTTACAAAATCTTTAGCCTTTGATACTTTCAGTACATTAAGAACTAGGCTAGGAGTTATTGATTTAAATGCTTAGATAAAAATGTTTTTCTGCAAAATTGATATTTTGTTTTTATTTTTGTGTTCATTGTATTTTTGTTTTGTTTTGTTTTGTTGTTTTTTGTTTATTTTTGGTGTGTATTTAAGTGTGACTTGAATATTTTTATTCATCACAAAGGTGGTCTTCAAAAAGATGCACAAGAGGAATATAATTTTTTTTGCCGACACAAATTAAATCTAACTGTAGCTTGCAATGAAAACTTAAACTCATGCAGAAAATTTAAAGTACAAAAATAAAAGAGTGGAAAAGAAAAAATAAAAAGAGCACAACAAAAATTTTATAGTGGTTCGGTCTATATTGACCTATATCCACTACCTAGAGTCCCCTGTAGGAATTGAACTTACGCAATAGTGGATCTTATTTTTCCTGAACAATAAGGTGGAGAAGCCCTTACAAATAACTTCCATTAAACCTAGTGCGGTGAAGATCTGAAAGCTATATCACCCTTTAGGTAACAATTGTGAACCACCAATCCTTTTTCACCCTTCTTAAGGAGACAAAAAATCCACAAATTTTTTCTCACCATTCTATTGATTAAAAATAGCCTTCATTCCTTTTTCACCATCCATGTGAACACAGAGAACCCAAGACCACAACATTGAAGCTTATCTCCCAAGAGAAATCCCAAGAACTCACAAAGGCCACTAGAGGAGGCAAGGTGCAAGCTCGTTAGGAGAAGCTATATGAACAATTCTCGCACTCCTTCCTTATGCACAACCTCATCTTCTCCCTCTTTATGCTTAAATCTCTCTAAAATATTCTATCATGGAGTTCCTTCAATAACAAAACGTCTTACTAGAGACTTCAATGTGTTGCTTATGAGAAAGTCTTAAGAAAATCATAAATTTTTAATTAAGTCATCATTATTCGTATAGTACAATATAGACTACTATAGTATGATTAGTTAAAATGAGGGGTTTATCTAGTATGACAGAACAGGCATTCAAATGAACTATATAAATCCTACCTACTTATTATACAGTAATAACACAAATTTGTATAATATAATTAGTTCAATTTCTTTCAATTCGTATTGAATGATTTTTTGGATGATTGGAATTTGACTTTGTCAATCATCTGGTATGATTAATATTATAATGTATGTTCAATTTAAATATCATGTGTTTTCATCGTACTATCAACATTATATTGTATGAATTGTTCAAAACTAAAGGTTTTCATCTAGTGCGATGTTTGAGATGACCAGATTTCATCTCTCTCAATCGTACGATATGATCTAAATCATATAATATGGTTAGCCATATATATAAATACTTTATTTAATGAACCAATCATGGAGAGTAATTTAATAAGATTTTAAATATCATATAATATGATTATCATCATACGGCATGGTTGGTTCAAAATTTAATTTTTAAAATACTTACTTAAATTATCTAGTGGCTAGGGATTCCTCATGGAAATGAATTACATTGTATTATATATATTGTATAGTATAGTTAGTTTATTTGCATTAATTGAATAATTAGCCATTAACCCTCTTCTTCATTATAACTAATTATATAGTATGATCATAATCAAACTGTATGATCAGTTCAAAAAATTTGAGCTCACTTTTCTTACTCCACTGTGTGTGTGAATAGTCACCAATTTAGCGTACACCCTTTCATGGCCAGACTCAAGAAATATTAAATAAAGAAGATGAAAAATATAGACTTTTGAATGACATCCTATTTTACTAAAACATAAGCTTTAATCAATCTTAAGTGATGTATGATGAACCTGAAATATTAGTGCTCACAACAAAATTAATATCAAATATATATGGTAGAAGAAATAAAATTTTAATCAATAATATTTATTATTAGTAAATTCACAAGCTAGGGATCCTAGATGGTAATCACTTTTGGTTGAAAAAGCAAGTTAATATTTTTCTCATATTCTCCCTCTCACTACGTAGTAGTTTTGAAAATCATGATATGATTATTTTTAATTTTATTTAGATTTTTTAATTTTAAAGCAACATACAAAAGAAAGAAAAAGCTCTATAAATAGAAGATGAATAAGATAAATTATTAAATAAAGATGAACAAATACATAAACAACCAATTATTACTCCCTCTTTTGACATCACAAAAAAGGTCTATCAAGCAGAGATTATATATATATATATATATATAACAAGGAAAATTTAATAAAATGCATAGGAATAGCATCACATATCTCCCTCTGTGGATAAGTGGAGATATGTGTCTAAGTCATCCTTAGTGATTTCTATTGGTCGCCTATAGACAAGTGATTTCATGATAAGAATATCAACATAAACCCTTAGGTTTGCAAAATATTCATAGAGAAGTTTAGAATTGAATGAAAAGGCAAGGGTAAGCAAAAATTGGAGACATAGGGATGTTAAGAGGTTCATGCACTTATTTTATAAGTTTTGTTGATTAGCATTATGGATGGACTGATGCAGGCTTCCTTGTACCTAAAATATGCAACTTCATCTTCTACATAGTGGAAGTAGTTGTCGACATGGTAATGAGAAAGAGCCTCCTTAGTTCAGTTGACCATGTTCGCTATCTACAGCCATATGAGCAAGTCAAAGTATAGGTCAAGAAGGAAGAAAGGATTTGAAGGATTGGATAACTTAAACTTTGGAAATGCTTCCAAGTTTTCAAATTTATAGCTAATTGTATAGTACGATTTGAGATAGTACAATACAATCAGAAAAACTTAAATCATATGGATGACTTATAAGAAAAAGAGGTCAAATCATAAAGTATAATTAGTATCGTACTGGATGATCATAAGGAAATACATTAATCCTAAGGAGTCATCTGTACGACTATTAATGAAATACATCATATAATATGAATAGTTATTTATACAGAATAATAGAATAATTATTATCATACCAATTTATTTGAATTCGTCCAATAGCTTTTGACATGCGTATTGTATATAATGAAGATGTGTTTGGATGGTATGATTATAAAAAATTGAACATATCAATGATGTTGATTAAATAAAGGGAAGAGATTTGTGGAGGAGTTGCACATCATATAATACGAAGGGAATCATATAGTAAAATATAAAGAAAAAAAATAATTTTTAATTTTTTTATTTAAAATGAAGGTTGTGTGATGATCACGAATCATGCACCATATGCAAAGAAAAAAAAAAAGATAAATAAACACAAATAACAAATAAATTGTTACAAAATTCAAAAGTGACTATCACTTAAAACATACAAACAAATAGTTGATCTCAAATGATAAAGGATTTCAGATTTATTTGGAATCAAATATCAATGTCTATAACATCTAATCTAGTCCTAAAGGTACTGAAGTTGTCATTTGCATGGGATTTGGTAATGATGTCCACCAATTAATCTCTAGTAGCTACATGATATAGTTCTTTAACTCCATTGGCTACAAGATATCTAATAAAATGATGCCTAAAATCTATATGCTTAGTACCAGAATGTTGTATTAGCCTTTTAGGAATGTAGATGGCATTTTTGTTGTTACACATAAAAAGAATTATGCCGATAAGTAGTCCAAGATCTAAGATTTGTTGCTTTAGCCATAAGACTTAAGCAACACAACTTCCTTCGGTAATATATTTCTCTTCAGTGGTGGATAGGGCCAATAAATCTACGTTCTACTAGACCAAGAAACTAATATCTTTACTTTAAACTAATAAGGTCCTAAGGTGCATTTTTTATCTATGCTCCATCCTACAAAACCAGTGTTGGATTTTCTTATGATTTTAAATGACAAGCTATATCTAAGGTATCAAATACCTAGGTTTTGGGTTCCTAACAGGTAACTAAGGATTCTCTTAATTACATTCATATGAGATTCTTTGGGAACATCTTAAAATCTAGCATAGAGACATACACTAAACATGGAAACAGTTCTACTGGCAGTCAAATAAAGAAGTGATTCATTTATCCCTCTATATTTCTTTTAATCAACTATTTTGTTATTAGGATCCTTTTCTAATTAGATGGTAGAGCTCAGGGGAGTATTAATTGCCTTAGTATTATCCATCTAAAATTTCTTAAGGTTATCTTTAATATGTTTTTATAGGCTAAAAAAGGTTCCATCATCACTTTGCTTCACGCTAAATCTAAAGAAATAAGTAAGCACACTAATAATGCTCATCTCAAACTCCTTCCTCATTATTTTTAAAAATTTATTTTAAAGATTCGTATTTGTGGATCCCAAAAGTTTATCATCAATGTAAATCTAAACAATTAGTAGATCTTCTTCTATTTTTTTATGTAATAGGGTGGTGTCTACACTACCCCCAACAAAGGCTCTATCTTAGCTGAATATGTTCAACCTCTCATATCAAGCCCAAGGTTCTTGCTTGAACCTATGTAATGCCTTCTTTAATTTGAATACATAATTTAAAATTGAGTATTCTAAATACCTGGAGGTCGCTTAATATAAACATATTCCTTGATCACCCCATTTAGTAAGGCTCTCTTAGCATCCATTAGATATAATTTGAATCCTCGAAAGCAATAAATGGATAATAGAATTGTAATGGATTCTAACCTAGATATAGGGGTAAAGGTCTCCAAAAACTTAATTCCATCAATCTGATTGTACCTCTTAGCTACTAATCTAACCTTACTCCTAATCATTATGCTAGAGTCATTCCTTTTATTCATGAAAACCCACTTAGTTCCTACAACACTATGGTCCTTAAGTCTTCTATCCATTTCCCATACATCACTCCTAACAAATTCAATTAAATATTCTTATATTGAAAGGATCCATATTTTAATGGCTAGGGTTTGTTCTATGTCAGTGGGTACTACCATGGAGATGAATGTAGAATGACTAACCTCCTTTGTAAGTCCATGCCTACTTTTAACACATTCTAATAAATCTCCTTGGATAATTACTTTAGGGTGACTATATGAATATCTACAAAGCTCATGAGGTTTTACTCTTTTTCCAAGCTCAATAGATTATATATCTTGGATGACCTCTACTACTTCTTCTTCTAACTAGGCTTAGAAGTTTTATTTGATTTGTTAAACAAGATATTGGTAGACACTTCTACAACTAAAGCCCACTTAGTAAAACACATATAGTATTTACCTACATATGAATATCCTAAGAATATTCCTTCATTAGATTTGAGATTAAACTTTCATAGGGTAATTTTTTTTTAATCATGATAAAACATCTAGAACCAAAGACATGCAAGTGAGGTAGGTTGGGTGTCCTACCTTTAAGGGGTCATAGAGTGTCTTATTTAACATGGATATAATATTGACCCTAATTAATAGATAACAAGTACTATTTATTACTTATACATAAAGTATATAGGGAGAAAATATTCAGCTAACTTGACCCTAGTAACTTCTACTAAAGTTCTATTCATCCTTTCATCTATTATATTCTGTTAAGGGTTTCTAGTTAAAAAATATTATGCTCTATCCCTACCTCCTAACAAAAGAATTCAAACTTATTATTTTCAAACTTTACACCATGATCACTATGAATTCTCGATATGTCACATCTTAATTTTCCTTATAACTAGGTGTAGAAGGTTCTAAATTCTTGAAATGATTTTGTCTTTTGTGCTAGGAATATAACCCAAGTGAATATAGTGTAATAATCAAAATGCATAAATTCGTATGATTTTCCTCCTAGGTTGGTTGTACTAATGATTCTAAAAAGATCTATATGATACATTTCTAGTGGCTTAGAGGCAATGATGTCCATGAGTAGATTAAATGAAGACTTAAATTGCTTTCTAATTGGCAGGCTTCATGCACTTCTTCCTTAGTGAAATCTAACTTGGCTATGCCTCTAAATAATTCTTTCTAGGAAATCTTCTTAAGGGTCTTCAAGCTTGAATGATATAGTCTCATATTCCATAGCAAGGATTCATCAATAATGGTTTTCAAACATAAAGAATTATAGTATTCAATGCAATTTAAATCAAGAATATAAATATTATTGCATCTTTTTTCCTTTTAAAACCAATTTACCATTCAAACTATTAATGCATTATGTGGATAAAAATTCAATGTCAAATTCTTTATCATATAATTAACTACTAAGTAGATTTTGCTTTAAACTACATACAAGTAAAATATTCTTAATGATAAAATTATTAGATTTTTTAATTATACCTGAGCCTACCACATTTATGGTGGTGTTATACCCTTGTCTTACCATGTCTCCAAATTTAGTCTCCAATATGTTGAACTGCTTCAAATCTCCAATGATGTCCCTTGAACATCCACTATCTAGGTACGACATGCCCTCATTAGGCCTTTTGTGATAGCAATACTACAAAGTCAAGCAAATATTAGATTTGTGAACCCAAGTAAGTTTGGGTTCCACCTTATGCCTTGATGAATGACTTTCATGCATGTTATATTGTGGTGTTACTTATTTGGGCCTCTATATTAGATGTATCCTAGAGTGTTTTGGAAAGTGTAAGCTAAGTGCCCTAGGATGCCACATGAATTACACCTAACTCCAGGGAACATATTTACAAGTTTTTGTTTGGTTGTGCCTCTTCATAGGGGTATATTATGCATGCAGTGATGAGTTGTTATACCATTATGTCAATGTAGGTGGTGATTTATTGTATTGAAGTGCATAAATGTTTTCTTTTAGAAATTCATTTGTACTATCAAGATTTGAAACTTCCACTTCTAATGCATGCTCATTATCATCTAATTCAGTTGCCAGTATTTTTTATTATTGGTATGAATCTTATATCTAAATATGATTTGATTTCAAGGATTCATAAGTATTGGTTAGATCAATATGCTTCTTAATTATTGCATCAAACTCATTGCGTAAAGACATGTGATTACTATATAAAGCATAATGTTCAACTATTCGATAATCATGCTCTTTAAGGAAAGTAGAGAAATTGGTATTTATATTAGCATACACCGTTTTGAGATTTCGATATGAATCATGCATTTTTTCACATATGAAAAATATTTCATTATAAGATAGCTGGCATTCCACATCATGATCTACCTAATTAAGTTTATCATTATCCATGAGACATAGACTAGTTACCTCCTCTTCTACATGTTTAGATAATTTTGAGGCTTAGTAAGTCTAAAATGCTTTTTTTTTATTGCTTCCCCTTTTTAAACATTGTCTTCTCTTCACCCTTTTTTTTGATTGGTTGAATTTTAAAGTCATGGCATTTAGTTTGGAGGTGGCACAATTTCCTGAATTCAAAGAAAATTATGTCAAATGATGCTTTAAAATTGTTATTATTCTTACACATGCTCCATTGCTGATGATGCTTCTACTTTCTTTTAAGGAAAATTTTGACCTGGCTAGACTACAGTGCAATGTCGTCATCCTCTTTTGCTGCAGAGTTATCACTGTTTGATTCATTGACTTTTAAGGCAATCGTATTTTCCTATTTTCTATCACATGCATCAAGTAATCTTTAACTCGTACCTAACTCATAAGAAATGAGTGAGCTAACTAAATTATCAATCAAATACATATTCAAATCTTTATATTCATAAATTGTAGTGACCCTAGCATTATAAGCACTAGGTAGGCAACAACAAATCATTTTAACCTTTTAAGAAATAGATACTTCTTTAGCTAATGCATATAGGGAGTTCACTATCTGAGTGAATCTAGTTTACATTTCAAATATAGTCTCACTTGGTTTCTTGCAAAATAGTTTATAGTGATGCAGTAAAATATTCAACCTAGATTATTTGACCTCATTAGCTCCTCCATATGTAATACACAGTCTAAACCATATTTCTTTTTCCGTAGTACATCTAAACACTCTCATATAATCTTCATATTTTAAAGCATAAAAAAAAAAATTCAAATATTTTGCAATCAATTAACTTAGCTCTCAATCCTCATGACTCCATCCAGTAAACATGACACCTATTTTGTCTCCATTAAATATTCAAAATGGAAGTCAATAACCAGTTTGAATCTTATGTCAATATTTTAAATAAATAGATTTCATAAATGTGTACTTGAAAAAAATTCTAAAAACCAAAAGAATATTTTCAAACAGAGGTGAGCATGTTATAAAATAACTCATTGCAGTATTTTTATAACCCAAATGTGTCATAAGATCTTCACTTGGGTAGTTTAAAATTATGAATTCCATGACCCTCTTTGATGATTAACTAACACAAGCAAAAGCAATTTAAAACTTTTAAAATAAAAAAATAAAAACTTATGAGAAAACTAAAAACTTTTTGAATTGGTACTTTAAAAATTCAAAAATAAAAACTATTTTCATGAAATATAACAAATTTTAAAAGAAAATCTAGTTGAAATACTAACACAAGCGAAAGCAATTTAAAACTTGATTTTCTTTTTCAAAGTTTTGTAGATAAAAAAAATCAAGAGGAATATATAAATTTTTGCTAGCAGAAATAAAATCTAACTACAGATTGTAATAAAAAAATAAACTTTTCTTTGAAATTTAAAGTGTGGAAAATGAAAAATCAGAAAAGAAGAATAAAAAAGTATTGCAATCAAGGATCCTAAGTTTATGATTTTGATGATGAAAAACGTTATGATTTTTATGTTGTCATCATTATTTTGAAGTTAAATTTTTTTTATAAATTACCCATTTACCCACCCCCACCCCTCCTGGTGAGCCTTGGGCAAGTTCCTTAAGGTTTAACAACCTTCTCAAACTTTCATGTGATATCAAAGCAGATTTAAAAAAATAGAATGGTTTCAAATAAATAATTATTCTAATGTGACCCTACTACGGTTTAATTCTAAATATTTGAATCATTTATTTGTTCTTTAAAATCCAAATACTATATGTGAGTTTTGTTGCAAATCTATTTTCATGACTAATGTTTTGATGATTGACAAACACTGTTGATTCTCTTGGACTGCTTGTTGCTTCTAACTTTTCAGGAATCGAAGATCGGACGAACAAACGAAGCCAGATCAAGATTGCGTAGGTTTAGGGTTGACTCAGTCTGTACTTTGTTTTTTATCTTGTTGAGTCTATTTGTAATGGTCAAACAGACTGATACTAAGTAACCCTGCACACACACACTTGAGAGATTTAGAATTTCTGTTTTTACTCATATGGACCAGGATGATATTTACATCGTCCTGGACGACCAGGCTTAAAACAGAAAGTCTAAATATGGATTCTTAATTAAGGCAGCTGTCATTAACATATCGGCCTGGACCATACGTGTATCGGCCAGGACGATAAGCTCAAAACAGAAAGAAGTTGCCGCCATAGACAATTAAGGTATACTATATTTTTAAATTATCGGTCAGGATGATCATTGATTGGCCTGGACGATATTCACAAATTATGCCTTAATTGATCAGGAAATCAAAGGAGTAATTAAGGATGATTGATACGATCATATCTTCCTGGACGATCACAGGATCGGCCAGGACGATCTATTCAAAAACCTTTGTTACTTCAGGACTATAAATATCGGTTAGCTCGAATTCAGGGTGATGCTCTGGACGATTTTCCTCTGATTTGAACTAATCAGCCTGGATGATCGTGAGATCGGCCTGGACGATCAAGCCAATTTTAAATCGTACAAGTTTGCATTCAGGGCGATGCTCTGGCCGATCTTCTGAGAATTGTACTGATCGGCTAGGACGATGTCCATATCGGCCTGGACGATGTCCATATCGGCCTGGACGATATTGTCGGCAACTTACAATTAATGAGCTCCTTTGATGTTATTCTATTTATGATCTCTTGTTCAACGTTTTAAAAAACCTTTGGCTGCTGCCTTGACCTGAGAAGGCCTTGAGGAGAGAAAGAGAGAGAGGGAGAGAGAGAGAATCTTGTGCGGGGGAGCTTGTGAGGGGATTCACAAGGGTTACTTCAAGGATTGCTCTTCTTCTTCTTCATCTAGAGGTAACGAGTCAGCATCTGGTTGTGGTTCTCTGCCAGCTTCAGGAGGAAGCAAAAGGAGATAGGTTCTCTGCCTTGTCGGGGTGGCAAAAAGAGGTTCTTTGTGAGGGCTTCTCCGCCTAGCCGTGGGGGCTAAAGGAGAGTCATGTTTGTAGTGCAATACTTGGAGAGTGCCTCTAAGGAGTGGACGTAGGCCGAGTTGACCGAACCACTATAAATTTCTGTGTTCTTGTTTCTTGCTTCCACACTTTTATTTCTGCATTTATTTTTCACGTGGTGTGATTTTGGTTTATGTGTTTTTGTTCTTTGCAAAAAAAAAAATTAATAATACAAATTCACCCCCCCATTCATATTGGACAGGAAGAGGCATTATAACTCAAATCATTTAAGAAATCCTTTTCCTGGAGTTAGATGTTTTTCTTGTGGCATGCTAGGACACATCTCACACACTTGCACCGTTCACCGTAGTACACATTGGGTGTGGAGACCTAAGATGCATGATTCACAGCATACCATACCTGCATTGCATTCTAATTTTTCTAAGAAGGGGTCCAAACCAGATTGGTTTCCTAAATCTGACTGTTGTTGAGTTTTGCAGGTGTGCTCTCACCAAAGACCTCATGGGAGCATAGGATAATTGGACATATGGAGGCTCGCAGCTCATAAATGCTTAAACTTGCTGCTTCAATAAATTCTTGAAATGCATTTTTGATTAAGTGTTGTTTTAAGTTTTTTTGTTGATTGTGTGCTAGCTTTTTGTTATTTTAGATTTTTTTTTTCACGTTGCCTTTTATGATTGATTTTTTTTATGTTGAATCTTTTCAAGCTTTTAGATTTTGAAGTTTTGGAGATAGTGTTTAGCTTTTCTAAATCGGTTAAAGGGAGAAATACCGTTGATGGTTTCCCTCCTTCTGACCTTGTTTAGTGGTCTGATTTTCTTCTCTAAACAAAAGTCTAAAACTCATTTTTAACCAATGGTTTTTGAAATTAAGATCCTTTTTTTCTTGTTACAATAACTTATCTTATGTACAATAGCCAAAGTTCTTATATATCTTTCATGTTAATTGAAATCTTACCATTATATTTATCACATGTTTATGACTTTGTTTTGTGACTTGTTCTTCCTTATGTTAGAGAGAGAGCTCCTATTCTCTAATATTTGGAGGATATACTCACAACTAAGTTTTTTTTTAAGGGTTTGTTAAAGATTTCTTAGCTTGCCAGAATTAAAAAGGAAAGAGGCCATTGACGCCAAATTGAAAAGAAAACTATAAACACAAAAGTGTATAAAAAAGATCAAAAGATGCTCAAAGAGCCAATCAAAGTGACAAGAGGCATAAAATGAGCCCACTAAATGCAAGCTATCCTCTCTTTTATAAACTCTTAAGCTTAAAGAACTCATTGATTGATTGATGCTTTCAAGGGCTTGATTTCAAATTCCATGATTGAGACAATTTACTTTGTTTTATTATTTATGAGATATTTTCTTTGTAAACAAGTTTTGAACGAATCTTCTTTTTATCCTTTTAAGGTATTCTGAGTTTGGTCTTTTGTTTTTCATAAGAAAATTTATACCCTGAAGGATGTCTGATCTAGGGTTAATAGAATCGGATATTTTACCTTTGTCTGATTAGGATTGGCTAAACTCCTTGATCTAGTGGAACTCTAAAGTTTAATTATTTGAGAACTTCTCATATGATGCCTTGATAAAACAAAAACATAGAAAAATAAAAATTCAAAAATATTCGTTTTCGTTGTTTTTTAGCTTTCTATTACTGTGTTTTTGTCTGCTTTTATTTTGTTTTCTTTTTTAGGGCCGTGGTCATCACAATCTTTTCTTGGTTTCAAATTCGAGTCACATCATCCTGGTCGATACCTGTATCATCCTAGACAATTAGACAAAATCTCTTCAAATTCCATCTGCTGACCTTTTCTGTGCTTACTATAACTCATCGTCCTGGACGATACCATATCGTCCTGGACGATACCATATCGTCATAGTCGATCTGATCAAACTCTATTGCAATCATGATGATAGTCCTGGCCGATAGAATATTTCATCTGGCCGATGCATTTTATGTGCATCATCCTGGCCAATACACTAGATCGTCCTGGACGATCCACGTGTTAGCATGTTTAAATCCTTAAAATCGGCCCCGGATGATCCATTATTGGACAATCGGCCTTGCCGATCCACTGTTCATCCTGGACGATACACGTGGCAGAGATTTAAAATGTTTTAACTTCGGCCGGTACGATCAATTACTGTGTATTGTCCTGGACGATACACCTAATCGGCTCGGATGATCTGCTTTTTCAACGGTCGTCCGGATTGTCTCCTCGGGATGATCGCCTGTGTCTAATCGTCCTGGCCGATATCTGATCGGCCTGGACAATCTGATCGCCTTTTTGACCAATCGGCCTGTACGTAATTATTGAGTCATACCGGCCTGAACTATTCTGCGATCGGCCTGGACGATATGGCCGTTTCTTTAAATTCTGGCCGATCTAGCCATTTTTTTTCACCTCATCCCTCTCCTCTTGTGTCTCCTTGCTAATCCCTTGCTATGGCTGGTGGGAAACGAGTTTGACAGGCTTCTGGGAGTTCCCCGAGGGCCACTCTGGACCCTCGATTCAGGGAGGCAGAGGATCAGGTCGCCTACCATCGATACAAAGAGTGTGGGATAACTATCTCCAGAATGATCAATCCTACCCACATCTCATACCCAGTAATGGATCTTTTCGCTCACACCTCCCTTTTTTTCATTCTGTCTCTTGCTTTTCCCTTTAATACGAAGTTTCTTCGAGAATTCTTTGCAAACCTTCGCATTAACCCTACCTTCACAGCCCTGACCTCCTATGTGAATCGACTCCTTATCGAAATCACATATCAGGACTGTGTTGAACTGCACAGCTATCCACCACAGGGGATAAGGTGCACTTAATCGCTTCAGATCATGACCTTGACTGGTCCACGGTGAATTACTTCCTTTGACAGACCATTGCACCTTTTCATGTTGGAGAGACTAGCTCTTTAGTCAAAGATACTAGGATAATCCAACATGTCCTTCGCACCTCCATAATTCCAAAAGCTAGGAACCGAATCCACATCACCCCTCTACTTTCCCTCACAACTTTCTACATCATGGCTCGTAGAGAATTTAATACTGTGGACTTAATTTTTTGATACATTGATCACTTAACCACAATCCGTGATCCAAGTCATAAGAGGAAACCCAATCTAGCCTTAGGACACATCATAGCCTATATCCTTGAAACCAAATACCAACTTCAGTATCCTATTCCTCCTAACCTCCCAACTCCCTTCTACTCAAACAGTTCCTTCAGTACCCTTCACAGTCCTCGTCTCCACCCTTAGGATGAGGAACCTCGGGGGGGGCTGGGGAGGAGGAGGCTCTCGCTCCCGCTCCCATTTCTAATCCTGTTCCTCTACACCAGCACTCACTGATTTATCATTTGACAGAGAGGTTTGATCGATGGGAGACCCTCTTTGACACTTACGTTGCTGCACAGAAGCAGCCACACTCTGAGGACATTGCCCGCTACGAGCAGCACCGCACAGAGGATTTAGCCCGATTTGATAGCTACATCACCCACCAGCAGTAGCAGCATGACTAGGACATCACCTGGTTCAATGCTCAGTTTACTACGCTTGCTAGCTACTTTCAGCAGCCACCTCCACCACCTCCATCTGATGATCAGGGTCCCTTGTTTTTCTAGTCTTTGTTTTCTATTGTCTATTTTCTATTTTATGTAGTTTGTTTTAGTTTCTGTTGTGTTGTTTTCTTTTTTTTTTGTGTGTCTAGGACCCTCTTTTTGTGATGACAAAAGGGGTAGTAGGATGTGGTAGGAAAAATGGTATGTGCTTGTAACTTTGAATTTCTAGTGAACTATTTTTTTTCTTCTCTGAGTTTTTCCTACTTGTGTTTGCATCATCAAAAAGGGGGAGATTGTTGCAAATCTATTTTCATGACTCATGTTTTAATGATTGACAAACACTTTTGATTCTCTTAGACTGCTTGTTGCTTCTAACTTTTTAGGAATCGAAGATCGGACAAACAAACGAAGCCAGTTCAAGATTGCGTAGGTTTAGGGTTGAGTAAGTATGTACATTGATTTTTCTCTTCCTGAGTCTATTTGTAATGGTCAAAGAGACTAATGCTAAGTAACCGTACACACACACACACTTGAGATATTTAGAATTTCTATTTTTACTCATATCGGTCAGGACGATATTTACATCATCTTGGACGATCAGGCTTAAAACAGAAAGTCTAAATATGGATTCTTAATTAAGGTAGCCGTCATTAACATATTGGGCTGGATGATACGTGTATCGGTCAGGACGATAAGCTCAAAATAGAAAGAAGTTGCCGCCATAGACAATTAAGGTATACTATATTTTTAAATTATCGGTCAGGACGATCATTAATCGGCCTGGACGATATTCACAAATTATGCCTTAACTGATCAGGAAATCAAGGAAGTAATTAAGGATGATTGATACGATCATATCATCTTGGACGATCGCAGGATCGGCCAGGACGATCTATTCAAAAACCTTTGTTACTTCAGGACGATAAATATCGGCCAGCTCGAATTCAGGGCGATGCTCTGGACGATTTTCCTCTGATTTGAACTGATCGGCCGGGACGATCATGAGATTGGCCTGGACGATCAATCCAATTTTAAATCATCCAAGTTTGCATTCAGGGTGATGCTCTGGCCGATCTTCTGAGATTTGTACTGATCGGCCAGGACGATGTCCATATCGGCCTGGATGATATTGTCGGCAACTTGCAATTAATGAGCTCCTTTGAAGTTCTTCTATTTAAGAGCTCTTATTCAACATTTTAAAAAACCTTTGGCTGCTCCCTTGACCTGAGAAGGCCTTGAGAAGAGAAAGAGAGAGACGGAGAGAGAGAGGATCTTGTTAGGGGGAGCTTATGAAGGGATTCATAAGGGTTGCTTCAAGGATTGCTCTGCTTCTTCTTTGTCTAGGGTTTCTCGTCCGTGGGAGGGTCGGTAGAGGTAAGGATTCAGCATCTGGTTGTGGTTCTCTGCCAGCTTCAGGAGGAAGCAAAAGGAGATAGGTTCTCTGCCTTGCCGGGGTGGAAAAAAGAGGTTCTTTGTGAGGGCTTATCCGCCTAACCGTGGGGGCTAAAGGAGAGTCACGTTGGTAGTGAAATACTTTGAGGGTACCTCCAAGGAGTGGATGTAGGTCGAGTTGACCGAACCACTATAAATTTCTGTGTTCTTGTTTCTTGCTTCCGCACTTTTATTTCCGCATTTATTTTTCACGTGGTGTGATTTTGGTTTATGTGTTTTTGCTCTTTGTGAAAAGTAATTTTTTAAAATACCAATTCACCCCCCCTCTTGGTTAGCTTGGGACTAAGTTCATAGGGCTTAACATCCCTAACGAACTTTCAAGTTTTGACATGCACTACAGGGAAGGAGATTTGGGATAGGTTATTCATCACTTATGAAGGAACTTGTAAAGTTAAATATTCTAAGCTAAATATTTTACTGTATGACCATTAACTCTTTTGTATTAAACCTAGTGAGATTTTGTCTGAAATGTACATTAGGATCACAGAGATAGTGACATCCTTATATGCACTAGGTAGAGAACTAGTAAACTCTAAAAAAGTTAATAAGATTCTACTTTTTTTACCTAGTTTTTATGATGCTAAGATAACTTCAATTATTGGATTAAAAGACTTGAATGTTTATTTCATTGATAATTTTCTTGGGTCACTCATTTCCTACGAGTAATTAGTGAGTTGAAGGCAAAGTGATATATGGAAGAAGAAGAAGGAGAGAACTGTAGCACTAAAGAAAATAATTTTGATAATGAAAATTCTACATTGGAGGAAGATGATGACATTGCCTTAATGATATGACAACACAATAGTTTTGAAAAGAATATAGAGATGTCATCAACACAATTGGAGCAAAGGTAAAAGTAAAAAAAAATTGTTTAAGCTTCTTCATACATAATTTACATAGAGTGTAGGAACCTAGAGCACCTCCGAGCTAAATGCCTCAACCTGAAGTCTCACTCAATCAAGGATAAGGGTGAAGAGAAACAAATGTTCAAGAGGGGCAAGTTAAAGATACAAAAAGATTTTTTGGTCAACTCTGCTTTAGAATCATCAAAAGTAGAAGCAGAAGAGGAGGTAACAAACCTGTGTCAAATGACTAATGATAATATTGATCAATAAGATCAAGATAAGGTATGTCAACTATCTTATGATGAATTAATAAAAATTTCTTAAATACTTCATGATTCATATAGGAAATTAAAGAAGATTCATGCTAGACTCAATTATGGATTCTTTAATTTACAAAAGGTGCATGCTAGTTTAATTATCGAGCACTCTACTTTAGATAGCAATCATATGACTTTATTAGATTAATTTGATCCATAAAATAATAAGCATACTAATGTATCTAATGCACATGATTACTTAAAAGTACCATATATTAAAGTAGAGAAAGCATACAAGGTATTAGATGCATAGGCAATTGAACTAGATGGTAGGGAGCATGTATTTTAAATTAAAATGACCCTTCGTGAGAGTGTAAATAAATTTTTAGAAGCAAAACTATATGCTCTTGAGAATAACAAACCTCCATATTCCTTAGAACAATTTTATAAGCCCTCAAAATAGCATGTATCACGTAAACCCAAGAGAAGGCTCCATGACCAACATAGGTTTTTTTTTTTAACCAAAATAAAATATTTATTAAAAGTAAGGGATACACCACAAGACCATAGTAGGGTCACATCAGAATAATTAATATCATGGAAACACAAAGAGAAATAGGCTAAAGTAGTCTAAGTGAAAGACAAACCAAACAAGAAATAATCAAACTCAGACTGACACCTAGTTGTCAGGGAGGAGCCATCCAAGGAGCAACAAATAAACTACCAGGAATCATAGTCTACAAACAACCAAACACACTAAAATGAGTCCCCAAGGTTGCCAATTAAACCCTTTCCAACCAAGGCACATGTAATAAAATTGCTTCATCATAGTTCTATATTCAATTCCATCTCAGCAAAGCCACTAAAGCACCCAAAACTGAAATAAAACCAAACACAAAACTTCCAAAAAGAAAGTCATATCTTCTTAGATTTCTATTTTTGATGCCTAACATAATTATCAAGCGAGCCAATTTCCAGAATTCTTTCCCCCCTCTAGTAGACGGCATGTCATCATATAACCAATCACATTGCCGCCAAACAGTATCAATATCTATAGAAAGATGGGCTAACAAATTAGCATTCAAGATAACAAAAATAAACACATACACTAGAGGAACCACAACTCTTTCCTCCCCTAAATTAGCCAAGGATTCATTACCCCCATCCACTAAAGAGATAGAATTATCATCTAACAACTCCGCACAATTTGCATAAGTAGGACTAGCTCTAAGATTAACATAGCAATTAATATCATTTAAGGACATGTGGGTAGGAGCCACAATAGGAGAAATATCACCATCAATGGCACCATAAACCACCAATCCACTATTAATGACCAAAAAGCCACTAGAGCAACCCGCGATAGTAGAAATAGGGGTTGTAGGGGAGTGGACTGGGGTAGACGGATTTGAAACTAAAACCATACCAACTTAACTAGAGATAGGATTAGGATTTAAAGAAACTCTATTAACAACAACAACATTACCACCAATTGAATTAACAGGTAGGGAAGCATGAGACACAAGCACATAACTCACAATATTGTCAACAGGATTTAAAGGCATCAAATCAACTATAGATGGACCGACCATGTTGGGACTAGGATGGGTAGGAAAATCCCCACCACCCATTGGAAGCTTAATTTCACAATTAACCCATAAAATAAGTTTAGAAATAGAAGAAGCAATAACCATGCGATTATCAAGTGAAGGTTGGTACGCATCAAAAGAATGGCCAAGACTTTTATATTTTGTAAAAAGGGAGGAAAATCCTCCATAACAACTTGTTGAAACTACCCTAATTTCTCCGAACCTAGCCAAATTATATCCAAAAACTTTTGGGTAATATCTATTTCCACTAGAACACGGGCTAAAATTGGGTGAGACCCAAATGCCATGGTGTTATCCAGTTTTAGAGGATTACCAAAGAGAAGCCCAAACCATGCAAGATGCAAGGGGAAAAAATGAGGTCACAAATTAGGGAATGAAATCCAAATCAAGACAATGGGAGACTCATCACCAATGTCATCGAAAGGATGCCATTTGGTCACCTTCTTGAAACAATTGAAAGCCAGATATGACCTATGACAAAAAACCTAAGTATAGTCAAGATCATTCTATAATTTAATGAGCACATGAGATTGAACTAACAAAGTAATAGATAAAACACCATTCAACTTAAAGTTGAAATAAAAATTTAAATCGAAGTGAGATAAGGTTGCCACGAAGGAAAAAAGGCCAACTAACAAAAAATTAAAAAGGTTCGGCTAAGGCATAACACTCCTCTTCCATAACCAATAGAGCAAGAACACCACTAATTTGAAGACCGTTTAAGGTCGAGAAATCTACCATGAATAGTAGACCTAGATAAAGCTATCAAGAAAGATCGAGACTTAGTCGATCCATCCAAGAAACTATGATTGGCCTGTTGGAAAACCGCCATGCCGATAAAGGAAAACCACAAGAAAAAATGTAAGGGGAGAAAACTTCCCTTGACACAGAAAGGAAGCAGTACCAAGAACACCAGCAGACGGCAGCTAGGGCGATGCCTAGTGTTAGGGATTACTTATATGGAATGTTAGGTCATATTGCCCGCACTTGAATAATCCATCATAGGACACATCTAGTATGGAGACCTAAATTGCTTTCATCATAGCATATCATGCATTCATCTCATTCATTCAAGCACAAGGTCGAACCCAAACTCACTTGGATTTCCAAATATAACCTTTGAATGACTATGTAATGTTGCTCTTGTAAAAAACCTAGTGAGAGTATGTGGTACATAGATAGTGCATGCTTGAGGCACATGACTAGCGATATGAAGCAGTTCATCAGAAAGGAGGCCAAGTAAGGAGGCAAGGTGATATTAAGAGACAACACTACTAGTAAAGTGGTGGGGTCAAGTATAATTAGAAACTCAAAAAACTTTATAATTGAAAATGTTTTAATAGTTGATGGTTTAAAGCATAATTTATTGACTATTAGATAATTGTGTGATAAAGGCTTTTACATAAAATTTCAATATGAAAATTACATTATTAGTTAAAATGTAAAAGTTATGCTAGAAGGAAGATGAATGAGTAATTTTTATATGATTTACATGAATTATATTGAATATTCAAATTTCAAATGCTTAAAAATAAAAATTGATGAATCTTGGCAATGTTATAGGAGGTTATGTTATGCGAGCATGAAGATTCTTGGGAATATCACCTAGAAAAATCTATTTAGAGGAAAACCTAAGTAATACTTTAGTAAGGAGCACCTTTGTGCTGCCTTCCAACTAGGAAAATAAGTTAGTTCTTCATTTCATTCAATGATAGATAATTGCACCTCTAGGCCACTAGAAATATTTTATATGAACCTATTTAGACTAGTTAGTATAGCTAGCCTAGGAAGAAAGATATTTGGGTTTGTAATAGTAGATGACTATTCTAGATTTACTTGGGTTAGACTTGAATGTCTTTGGCTATAGTTGTTTCACCTTAATCAATGGAAAATCACCCTTTGGAAAATTTATCCCAAGTCTGATGAAGGTGTCTTCTTAGGTTACTCATCTATATGTAAGGTTTATAGAATCTTTAATAAGAGGACCCTGGTAGTAGAAGAGTCTACCCATGTGGTATTTGATAAATCAGATAAGATCTCTAAATCTAAACCTGAAGAAGAAGAAGAGGAGGAGGTTATTCAAGGGGTAGAAATCATTTCTATAGGATATAGAGTAGAACATAAGGAAACAATGATTAGAGAATGGACATATTTATCTTGTCATCCCAAAGAACTGATTTTAGGAGACCCATCTAAAGGTATTAGAACTTGGTATGAAATTAGGAAGGAAGTTAGTCATTCAACTTTTCTCTTTATGTTAAAACCCAACTATATATATCATGCCGAAGAAGACGAAATTTGGATCCTAGCAATGTAAAAAGGATAAACTAATGTATTAGAAATGATGTAAGGGAACTAGCCAAGAAACCTAAGGATGAGAGAGTGGTTGGAGCAAAATTGGTTTCAAAAATAACATGAATGACTCTAAAATAGTAGTGAGGAATAAGGCTACATAAATAGCTAAGGGGTATATCCAAATTGATGGAATAGTTTTTAATTAATCCTTTGCCCCTATAGCTAGATTAGAAGTTGTTAGGGTGCTAGTAGACTTTGCTTGCTTTAAGGATTTTAAATTATATCAAATTGACATTAAGACTGTCTTGCTAAATAGGGTGATTCAAGAGGATGTTTATTTTTATTAAGACCCAAGTTTTTAAAATTCACAATTCTAAAATCATGTATTTAAATTAAAGAAGGCCTTATTTTTGTTAAATCAAGCTCCTAAATCCTCGTATGAAAGGCTGAGCACTTTCCTTCTAGATAGAGGCTTTATTAAGGGTATTGTTGACACCACCCTCTTCCTAGATAAAGAAGGAGAAGACTTACTCATTGTATAAATTTATATTGATGATCTTATTTGGATCCTTAGATAAAAACAATGTTATAAATTTTCAAAAACAATGAGTAGAGAATTTGAGATGAGTATCATGGGAGAGCTAAGCTACTTTCTTGAAATCTTAATAATGCAGATTGATGATGGAACCTTTCTTAGCCAACAAAAATGTATCAAGAATATCCTTAAAAACTATGAAATGGATAATGCTAAGGCCATGAACACCCTTAAGAACTCTACTATTTAATTATACAAGGATCTAAATGGAAAATTAGTAGATCAAAAAAGTATAGGGAAAAATTTGTTCTCTTCTCTACTTGACTTCTAGTAGACCAGATATAATGTTTAGTGTGTACTCTATGCAAGATTTTAGGTTATTCCAAAAGAATACCACATGAGTTCCATTAAGAGAATTCTTATAAACCTATTAAGAACTCCAAACCAAGGAATATAGTATCCTAGACACAACTGTTCTTTCAAAATCAAAGGATATTATGATTTTTATCTTGGAGGATGCAGGGTAGAAATGAAAAGCACTTCTTGAACATGCCAATTCATAAGATAATCTTAAATCTCCTCATCTAGTAGAAAATAAAAGTCAGTAGCCATTTCCACAATAGCACTTTAGAATATATAGCAGTAGGAAGCTGAACTGCTCAAGTCTTATGGCTAAAGTAACTACTCTTAGATCTTGGACAGCTTATTAGAACCATTCCATTTCTATGTAATAACACTAGTGCTATTTGCATATTCAAAAATTTAATTCAATAATCTCACACAAAGCATAAAGACATTAGGCACCATTTTATAAGAGATCATGTAGCCAAGGGAGATATTAAATTGCCTCATATAACAAAAGGAGATCAATTGGTAGACATCTTCACCAAACCCCGTGCCTATGAAACCTTTAGTACCTTAAAGACTAGACAAGGAGTTATAGACATCATGTTTAACTCAAGGTAAATAACTAAAAATTCATTCAAAATATGCATTCATATGTGTTGCACTATATGCCTTTATACTTGCGCATGTTTATGTGTTGTTGTTTGTTGTATATATTTTTCCAAAAAAAAAATAGTATTTTTTTTTTTTTTTGCATCACACACATACCTCATGGCCTGACAAAATATTTCAATTTTTTGTTATCATATTATATGATCCACACTCATACTACACGATATGTACATATCATAACCCTTAGTTTAATCAATGGCCCAGATTAGATCCATGTGATATATATTATGTTACACAAACTCTGATTCATATTGTACAAACTATACGTAATTAACTGTTAAGGAATTCAATTAATTTTTTATGAAATTATTTCCATATATACGATACGTTACCTCTCCTCATACAGTACGATACTCATGCAAAATGTAATGAGATGAATTCAATTCGGTCGGTAAAATAACAATTATGTTTTATACAATATGAATACTAGTTCATACTGTATAATAATTTTCATCATATGTCATATTAATGACTCCTCGTTCAAACATAATTCCATAAGATTTTTTAGTGGGATACACAATCATATTGCATGATTTAACCACTTTTTTCAGACAAGTCTTCTAAACAAATTAAATTCTCTAATTGAACTGTATTGAACTTGATCGTACTATAAGATCTGCCTAAAATTTATAAATTGTAATGATTTGAACATTTCAATTCACTCAACTCATTACTCCCTCAAACTCTTACCCTCTAAACCTTCCTGTTCAATAGCTAGTGAAAGAAAACGTGGCATAGTGACCCAGGGGAGCTCCTCTTCCTTGCATCACTTTGATGATCATTTTCTTTCCACAAGGGATGAAGATGCATACTACAAGTACAAGGAGAAAAAATTACCCCTTCTAAAATGTTAAATCAACTAACCCATAACTTTGAGGTGATGACCCTCTTTTCTTCCACCACTCTGCAATTTCTCCTCAAACTGGTTTTTCTATTCAACTTTAAACTTCTTTATGAATTCAATGCAAACCATAGTCTAAATTTTGAATCCTCTCTCATGACTTCTTTTATTTACTAACAATCCATAGAGATCACCAAGGAAGATTTAGGAGAATACATCAGTCTTTCTACTGATGAACCTTGTCCATAATCCCTTATATCTACAACTAACTTTGACTAGACTTATGTTAACTTGATTAGTAGCAATGTTACCATAAACTAATATCAACCATTGGTTGACACCAAAAATAAGAATATTTGAGCTATCCAACATATCCTTAGAACCTCAATTATACCAAAAGCTGAGGATCAGGTTAACAAAACACCACTTCTTTTTGCAATCACCTACCTCATCATATCGAATACCCAATTTGATGAAGCACAAATGATTCTTGATTATATCTAAAATATGACAAATATTTGACATCCCACTACTCAAAGAAAAAAAATGTTGCCTTAGGACACATAGTAGGATATATCCAAAACAAAAAATACCAAATTAACTTTCCTGCTCCTCTTGATAATTTTTCTATTTTCTATACAGATGCCTTTCTATTATGCTTTTTCTTCTTTTTTCTTTTATTACAACAATAATAATAATAATAATAATATAGTTACAATCTAGGATCCCTACTATGTGATTCTGATGATGACAAAAATTATTAATTTAATTATTTCTTTTCTCATTGAATATTTTAGATATTACATTTATCTATGACTACTCACATTGTAGGTAAGACATACACTCCTTAAGGCTACTAAAAGCTCAAGAATGTGTAGAATAGGAATGTCAAGTAAATAAAGTGTTTTTTTTTCTATATATTCTACTTCTTGAGTCCACATAAGAGTGCTTATAATTGTGTGACTTTGCTCATACAAAGGGGGAGTGAGATAAATCCTAAAAGTTCAAATATTTGTTATAATTATACTGTATGATCGGTATAAAAAGAATGAGTAAAATGGCTAATTGAATAATTAGTTTCTATGAACTAATTATACTTTACGATTATGATCATATTGTACGATTTGTTACAATTTGAAAAAAGGTAGCTGTTAGATGAATTAAGTAAGTCATTCAAAATTTTATTTTTGAACTATTCTTATTGCATGATCTGATACATACTATAAGAACATTTGAAATCTTACTTAAATTAACCCCCATAATTAGTCAAATAAATCATGATTTCATTAATGATAGCAAATCATACTATACAATATATATCATACCAAATAATTTATAGAGATGAAATTTGGTCATCCCAAAGTTCGTACGAAATAAAACCATGATTTTTTTAATTAATCATATAGTGCAATATTCTTATCATACTAGATGGCCATCTTAAAATAAACTAATAATATTATACGATGATAACAGTATGGGACAACTTATCTAGTCTTCTTGGTAATAATCTTGTACAAATATGAGAGATAAGCTAATATTATATTGTATGATCTTTGGATCCTACTGTACTATTTTTTAAAAAAGTTAAATAGTTTATCTAAATAATTGTTTACATTGTATTAGGCATGTCTAGTTTTGAACTAGTCGTAATGTAAAATCTCAAATTGTTCCATACATTTAGTGATGGCTAACTTGAATTTTCAGAGTTTCCTGAAGCCCAATACTTAAGTAAGTTTTTGTGATTATCTTTATAATAAAAAGAAGATTGTATGATTACTGAAAAAACTCTGAGAGAGGATCTTTTGGGAAAATTAGGTTTTGACAGGAAACAAACAGTGAAGTTAAGCATGATGGAGAAGGAGTGTTATAAGATCATTGAGGTTTAGGAGAGGTGGAGAAGGAGCTGAGGTACTCGGCCTTCTTGACGAGGGAAAAAAAGAGCTAAGGTTCTCTACCTTCTCTAAGTGAGAGAAAAATTAGTCAAGGTCTATTGCGATCACCTAGATGGTGCCAAAACAACTGACACTCCACAGCATCACGTCTAGTGAAATTGAGTCTGTATGGGCTTCTTCACCATACTATGGGAGTAAATGGAACATCAGTTAGTGATTAGTGCAATACCTAGAGCATAGGACTCTAGGGAGTGGACATAAGTTAGGATTGACAGAAACACTATAAAAATCTTTGGTGTGATTTTTCCTTTTCGCAATTTTATTTTTTTTATTTTATTTTGGTTATAATTGCTTGGGAAAATTATTGATTATTGTTTTTTTTTTTTATGAATCAAGATATCATCGTAGTTAAATCACTATCTATTATAATCTTGTTCACTATTGGAATTACTTAAAAATTGGTATTTTTAATTTCTAAAAACCTTTTAAAAAATTACCATCATTATTTTAAAGTTGAAATTTTTTTAAATTACCAATTCACGCCCCCTCCCCCCCCCCAATCATAATGAGCCTCGAGCTAGTTCTTTAAGTTTTAACAAACTTGGTGAACTTTCAAAAAGAGCACAAAAGAAATATTATAGTTGTTCGATCAACTTTGACCAACATCCACACCTAGAGTCCTCTCCGAGTATTTATATTAACGTTATAGTGACTCTCTTATTGGCCCAACATTAAGGTCGAGAAACCTTACAAATAACAATCACCAAACCTGAAGTGGCAAAGAATTGAAAGCAATGTCTCCCTCGTGGTGATGGCAGTGAATCTTTAATCCTTTTTCACCTTCCTAGTGCAGGGAGATAATCCACAAAATATTTGCCACCCTCTTGATGATAGTAGAGAACCTATAATGTTTTTTCATCCTCTAGGTGAAGGCAGAGAATCCAAGACCCTGACTTTGAAGCTTCTATCTTATGATCAACTCTAAGAACTCACTAAGGCCACTGACGAAAGCAAGGTGTAATCTTTCTTGGATTGTGTAAACACCCCTCACACTCCTTCTTCCTCATGTATAACCTCACCTTCTCCTTTTCTAAGTGCAAAGATCTCTCATGAATTCTCCCTCAGAGTTCCTTCAACTACCAAATTCTTACTAGAGACTTCATTGTGTTGCTTAGTTACAAAGCCTTAAAACCCTTAAAGTATGATTAGTTCAAAACAAGGGTTTATCCTATATGATGGAATAGTCATTCAGACGAATTATTTAAATTCTTATATTTAATATAAAGTACAATCATTAGTTTATATGGTATGGTTAGTTCAATTTTCTTTAGTTTGCATAGGATAATTACTTGGATGATTAGAAATTGTCTACATTGATTAACATCATATAATGTGTTCAGTTTAAATATTAAGTGTTCATATAATACGATCAACATCTCACTATACGATTAGTTTAAAAATAAATGTTTCTGTTCAATACGATGTGTAGGATGACTATATTTAATCTTTGTTAATCGTGCGGTACAATCTATAGCATACAGAACAGTTAGCCATATTTATTAAGCCTAGATTTAATGGATTAATCATAGTGAATAATTTAAGTAAAATTTTAAATATCATACAATATGATTAGAATCATCTAGTATTATGAGTTCAAAATTCAACTTCTAAATTACTTACTTAAATTATCTGGCGGCTAGGGTTTTTTTATGGTAACAAATCTTATAGTACGATTTATATCATATAGTATTATTAGTTCCTTAGCATTAATTATATAAATAGTCATTAAGCCTCTTTTTTCATATAAATGATCATACAGTAAGATCGTAATAATACGGTATGATTTGTTTAAAAATCTCATCTTACTTTTCTAACTGCTCTGTGTGTGTGCACGGTCGACAATTTAGCATACACCCGTACATGGCTAGAATCTAGAAATATAGAAATAAAGGAAAATAAATAATATAAACACTTTGAAAGACATCATATTAAATTGAAACTTGATCCTTTATCAATCATGAGCGATTTATAATGTACCTGAAATTTAATTAAATAATATCCAATATATTGTTGAGTCTAGTAATTAGGTTGTTAAGCCTAAGTT
>NW_021318838.1:51592-52593 GCF_001605985.2 Dendrobium catenatum | reverse complement strand
ACCAGGTGTTAATATTAGTATTGGCCAAAGCAGAACAGGGCACAGTGATCCAGTTACAGATCAGCCACAAAAAAGAAACCACCCAGCAAATAAACATGACATAAGTCAACCTGGAGTAAAAGAGCCAGAGCACCACACTGAAAATACAATTGCTAAAATAACTGGACTGAATGCATCACACATAAGTAACCCAGACAGCCTTAATAAGAATGGAATACTTAACCAAGGAGCATAAAGAACACAGCCAGATACAAAAAAGCCATAATATGTCGGAATATCTAGCAAGAAAGACAGAATTAACCAGAACAATGAAACAAGGATGCAGAAAATGGACACAGCCAGATACAGATAACCAAGGATCAAAATGGACATCCCTGGAACAGAAGCAGACTATAGCAGTCACAGAAAAATAAAAGCCAAATCTGGGCACAGCCAGGTACAAAAAAATAGCAAATAGATGATCAGACTTAAAATTCTGAGAAACCGAACACATACAATACAAGAAACAAATGTGATTAACCATATCTGATATAAGGTAAACCAGTATTATCCAGCAAAATCATACCTTGAAGAGGCGGATGCAAATCATTAGTATTTAAATCTTCACAGCAAGGAATATTACAACCATACTTGGCTAACCAATCGGCACACGAATTAGCTTCATGAAAAATATGAGATATGAAGTAATGGAATTTGGACAAAGAAAGTTTAAGTTTCCTAATAAGATAAAAATTCTCAGGATTTCCAGGAATAGCATTTTTAATAATTTGAATAAGTAGAAAAGCATCAACTTCAATCCAGATAAAATTAACACCTAAATTACTGCAAACTTGAAGGCCAAGAAGCAACGCATGAATTTCAGTCTTAAAAGCAGTACTACAATGAATAGGTGCAGAATAAGCAGCCAACACATTGCCATTATTGTCTCTAATAATACCACCAGCACCAGCCCCATTCGGCCCAAGGGAACCATCAGTATTAAGCTTCACATAAGGAGGTTT
>NW_021318838.1:7092-49839 GCF_001605985.2 Dendrobium catenatum | reverse complement strand
AGAATTCAACTTATTAAGAAAAGTACATAAGCTAATGGGTCTAAAGTCATGCCAATGATTGGGGTCATCAATTTTAGGAATAAGAACAATATAAGTAGAAGAAAAGAATTTCGGGTAGGGGTTACCAGCAAAGAAATCTTTCACAGCATTAATCACATCCACTTTAATGGTCTCCCAATTATCTTGAAAGAATTTAGTAGTGAAACCATCAGGGCCCGCAACAGCATTGCTGTTAAGATTCTTGATAACATTTAAAATCTCCTCATCAGAAGGAGTTTGACACAGCAAAATATTATCCTCCTCACAAATAACATTCGGAATAAAAGTAGAGTTAGTAAGAGGAACACAAGTAGCAGAGCTGGTAAAAATATTCTTAAAATAATCAACTCCAGAATTACAAATCTCCTCGTCAAAATTAAGAACAGTACCATCAATGTCAATAATCTTGTGAATAAAGCTTTTAGATTTTTTTTTGTTAGCTAAAGCATGAAAAAATTTAGTGTTTCTATCACCTTCCACAATAAATTTAGCATTGGATTTTTGATGCCAATAACACTCTTCTTGACGTTGAAGTAAAAGAAGAGACTCTTTAGCTTGATTCAGATTGGACAAATTATCAGAAATAGGATTGGTTTGGAAAATACTTTCCATACCCATAACATTAGCTTCAGCCGCTTTAATATTAGAGAATAAATTTTTAAAAACACATTTATTCCACCACCTTAAGCACTGCTTTAATCTAGAAAGTTTAGACCAAAGTCTAACCATGCCAGAAACATTGTTATCAGGATAAACAGGAACATTCCAATTAGCAGATAGAATACTAGAGAAATCATTATGCAACATCCACATATTCTGAAATCTGAAAGATAAAGCATTAAGATGCAAATTTGTTTTAACATTTAAAAGCAATGGAGAATGGTCAGAAAGAGTTCTGCTAAGATGTTCAACACTAGAGGAAGGAAAATCAGCAATCCAATTATCATTAAAAAGAAATCTATCTAATCTTTGCCACAGATTAGCTCTGTACCACGTAAAAGGACTACCAAAATATCCAATATCATTAAGATTGCAATCACTAATCATAGAGTTGAAATCATCCATGACATTAGCAGCATTACCACCCAGTCTCTCAGCGGAGTTAGAAATGATATTAAAATCACCCCCAATGCACCAAGGGCCGTTAATAATCGAAGCAAATTGTCTTAACTGGTGCCACAGAGGTAAACGATTAATTTTAGTGCAAGCAGCATAAACAAAAGATGCATAGCAATTGATATTGAAAATAGAGATAACACAATGGCAAACTTGAGGAAAGTCCTCAATAACTTCTAAAGAAATGGTATTATTCCAGAAAATCCAAATTTTATTGGAGAAATTAGCATAGCAATTGGAAAAACCGAGGGATTTAGCAGAAGTATCAATTCTGATATTGTTAATCAATGGCTCAATCAAAACAAGAAGTTGAATGTTATGAATTCTACACAAATTACGCACACGAAGTTTAGAATTTTTACAACCAATACCTCTAACGTTCCATAAAAGGGCTTTAATCATTGCAAACCTTAGATGAAGTTTGAGCTCTAGTTGATGTGGGAGTGAGTGGTAAACTTTTTTTGGCTTGCTTACCCTTTTTTCTCGAAACCTGTTTAAAATTCTCCTCAAGCTAACAGTTAGCATTAACATTGCTATCATTTGAAACATCATTAGAAATATCATTAGAAACATTTTTTCCAAAATTAGCACTAGGTAAAAGACTACCAGAAAAAGGAGGGATGAACTCACCATCTTCATAATCCTTATTGTTACCACTATTAGAAATAGGACACTGCTTATCTAAAGCCACATTACCAAGACAATTATCTAAAGGAACATCATTCTCCATCTCATTGAACATAGAAGCAATAGATATGAAAAGATTAGGTTCAGATATACCTTCACTATTGTGCACAATAGAGTTAGTAGCAGCAACATCAATATTAGCTGTATTATCTAAAACATCATTCTTATCTAACTGAATAGAAATAACAGGAGGCACAACAATGCTTAATTTTTTTTCCTTGGGATTACCATCATTAATATCAAAATTATGCCCATTGGATTGCGGTTCCACCATATTCTCAATATGCTCAGTAGCAACTTTGCTAGTAACAGGGACGTATATTTTTTGAGAATCGGCAGAGCCAGGCTTTCCTTTAGACATAACTTTATCTTTTTTGAGTTCAGGATGTAGAATAAAACAGTCCTTTTGTGCGTGACCGTGCATTTTACAAAGAGGGCAGAAATCAGGGACATTATCAAACTCAACTTTTTTGCATATATCCAAATGCTTTAGATCCAACCCAGATTTCTTTAGGATGATTTTTTGAAATGTAAATTTCCACAAGTATTTGAGCAACAGAAGGTCTAGTACGAGAAGCAGTAGCTTGATCCGTTTGTAACGGTCTACCAAAAATTAAACCTAACGCATGCAACACTTTATGATTAAAAAAATGCAGACACAAATTAGGGAAGGAGATCCAAACAGGAACAATGGGGGATTCCTCTTTAATATCGAAAAGAGGAGTCCATTTCAAAATACCCATTTGACAGTTGAAAATGAAATACGATCTTCTAGCAAAAATACAACTATAATCCAGATCATTTGAGAGTTGAATAGCCACATGCCTCGAGTCAAGTAATCCAACAGAGTAAAAACCCGAGAGTTTAAGGGAAGAGAAAAACTGACGAATAGCATCAAGATTAGGTCTGCGAAGACCAAACTTACCAACCAAAGTAAACTTGAAAGGAGAAGCAAGCTTCAGGACTTCTTCATCAGACAATAAAATCGCAGGTACACCATTAAAAGTAGACTGAGTAAGAGATGGAAGATCATCACCTGCAGAAGCTTTTCCAGCAAGAACCTCTTTGAAAGAACGAGATCTAGTCGGAGATTTAGGAGAATCATCAACAAGATTAAAAAAACCTTTACTCAAATGCGTCACCGGCTCAGAAACTTTCCCCCAAGAGGAGGAAGGAACATTTCCAGCCATCCAACCATCCCAGAAGGGGCCTAGGCAAAGAAAAAGAGGCCAAGGCTAGACGATCGCACGAAGAAACCACCGTAAACTGAGAAAACTCAGATCGCAATGACGGAGGCAGAAGAAACCCTAAATCGCCAGAGCGGCTAGGGAAAAATGAGTAGCGATGATGTGATGAAAATAAAAATGATGCCTATATACATGTTGATGAAGTGCTAGTCTGGTAGGTAGAAAAGTTGTTGCATTGGTTAATAGTAGAAATAAAAATAAAACTTTCAAAAAAATTTAGATTAATGTAGTGAAGAAAGGACATTCCTTTTTAATATTTTTTTCAGCTTGGGATAATAAAAATTTACCAACTTTCATTATAATATCTTACAGCTTATAAAATAAACTAAGAAAGGAAAACTTGTGTAAAAGTCCCTTAACTGCCATCAAATTGATCTAACAATGTAATAAATTTAATGGCTCATGATGGTACATTGTATAAAGTTTCTTTATGGTTTGCAATATAAGCAATGAAAAATTATATTGAAGTCGTGGGAAAGCTTATTTGTCACATGCTTAAAAAGAATTAAGAGGAAGCACACTGACTTCATTTCATTATTTTAATCATTTTTTGGAAAAATTTAATATTTAGTTTATTCAATTACTAGGGCTATCTCTTTTCTAGTCACTAAACAAGTGAAACTCAATTGGTCTCAAATACTAAAGATTGTATGTCATATCTCCACGGTAATGAATAGATGCTCTGATGGAGGATGTTTCATGGAAATATTACTTTCCTTAATACAACAAAAGCTGTAAGCATTAACAAAGGAAATAGTAACTATTAATAAATAGTTTCTTTGTCAAAAATGGATTGGAATGAAGCATTAGAAAAGTTCACCAAAAATCTATTTTATATTCTCTCTCACTCTATCATAATCATATGATGACAACCATTATTTGGAAGAAATTTCAAGATTAACATCTTCGTAATTTAGAAATTGACAAGTTTCTATATTTCATATGTATCACGGAACTCTTTTTGGTATTTAATGATGTTCCTAATCATCTTTTAATTTCCATAATCAGCACTTAATTCCTTGGAAGTGTAATAGTTTGGGATAAAAATTATGGTGCTTTATTTACTCTCAGGCAAATCTAAGATTGCTTCTTGGATTAAATTTTAAAAACACATATAAGAAATATTCTTAAATTATAAATACAATCAAGAGATTTACTAGTGATTTAAAAATCTTTATGAATGCTCACAATTAGTAGAAAAATATATATATTCTTATCAATTTCTCATGTGAGTAAATGTTCTTGACTATTTGACCTAGTTAATGTCTCATTATATTGGTGGTGGCCTATATATTCAATTCCAAGATGCTTTTAAAATGATTGATCCATTAAATATGGATAAAGCATACTAATGAAATTTTTAAATGGTGGAATAACTTATTGATGGAAGCCTAATAGTGATTAACATTCAAATTGTTGCATTTTTTAGCTTCTTTTGATAGGAGCTTTCACTTTACTTATACCCTTGAAAAAGTGAGTACAGACCAAGAATTCAACATTATTCCACTTGTTACTTTAAAATCTTAAATAATGGTGAAGTTATTAACATTTTTTTAGTTCCCTAAAGCCCATATTATTTACCTTACTATAGTTAGAGGATGTTCCAAGTGATGGAAATAGCCTTGGTAGCTTGGTTGGTGATACATTGATTGAAAATGCGCATTATGGCATTGGGCTATTTCTAATGTTGCATCATTTATTTCTCTGTTTTCCATCTCTTACTAATCCTCACCAGTGTTATGTATTATTTTCTTCTTCTTCCACTATTAGACAATATTGCATATTTATATTGAATTTGGAATATATGAGAATTTATTACTTCAATTACTCATTCATAACCTAAGTTTTCAAATACAATAACATCCTAAACCATACACATTGGCTTGGTTTAATTGGGCGAGGGAGATGAAGGTGATTCGATGTAATTTAGTAAATTTTCCACTATGTACCTTTATTAAGTTGAAGTTATTTGTGATATTATCCTAATGGATTCTTCCACATATAATTATCAATTCTATGGAATTTAGATAGTCCCATGAATCTTAATGACCAGAGTAAAACTTATATCATTTTTAGGTAAAGAAAATTATGTTGTTGTTAGGCTCTCTCAAAATAACCACTCACCACTACCATTTTTGGCAACCTTTGGCAAATACCTTCTTTTTAACAAGAAAACAAGACTCAATTTGTCTTCTTATTAATAGGAAAAGGCATTCAAGCCATTTCCATTAATCCTTAGTTTTTGTATCTCTTACTATATGAGTTTATATATATATATATATACATTTATTAATAGGTACACTTGCACCACTTCAATCCATTAAACTCCACATTGATTTCATCTTAGATACCACTATACACTAACACTGACATTATTTATCGAGCCTAAAGGAGAATGAACAATTAGAATGGAATGTGGAGGAATTTCTCAACAAAAACCATATTTATAAGAGTGTTATCCCTATACTCACCAAAAGATGGAATGAAATGTAAGTGTGTTGATAACTAGTCCATTCAAGAAATCATTATTCTTTAAATTCTTTCCATTCATATTCTTGGTGAATACTTGATCAGCTTAATAGTTGGTTTATACTTAGTTAGCTTGATCTTGACAACAACTACCATAAGGCTTCTATTTGTTTAAGGAATGAATGAAAAATTAATATCAAAATCTATAAAAGCTTTTACAAATCACTCGTCATGCATTTTATACCTTTCAACACTCTTAGCATGTATATGTTAGTCATGTACCAAGTATTATGTTCATGTCTTTAAAAAATAGTCATGATTAACTTTGATAATATTCTCACGTATAATGTAAACCATGATTTCTATCCCCAACATTTACAAGATTTATTGGCAATGTTCAATCTTGATAAGTTTATATCCCCCACATAAATGTATGTGTCAAAATATTAATTGTCAATCCAAAATGATTATAATTATGTATTGGTCTCAACCTCATTTGCTAAATAACATGTGTAGCTTTCATATGTTTACATTCTTTTATTGCCACTTTGTATATCACTTGACAAGCATAATGGATCATTTTTATGATTTTTCTTAAAGTCATTTAAATGGACTTTAAATGTTGAATTGGATTTTAGGATATAAATACAAACACACAACCTCTATAATTATTATTTTGCCTAACTTTTTACTAACATTTTAGCTTCATCATGCTGCTTCCAAGCTTGACACTGGTGAAATAAAAGTCAATTTAGTTGATCAGCTTAATTTTCTAATGCAAAATAATTTATAGTTAAACTATGCTTTAGCATATCTAATACAAATTCTATCCCACTGTGCAAAAATTAAACATTAGCATATTTTTCAAAATGATTTAGACCTCTACACAAACCATCATGGAATAAATGCATAAGCAAGTATACAAAAATATCTACTACGCATGCAGGGCATCATTTCTACAGATAGTTGTTTTTTTTTATATAATAAAGTATCGAGCAACAAATTTTATTATGGATGCATTGAGTGGGAAGCTTTGTTGCTTTCATTAAATAAAACTTATAGTTCTTAGTTTTTAAAAATTTTAGTATTTATTTCCCAATTTTCCATTTTTTATAAAGTCTTGTAATAATTAATTCCCACATACGCTTCTAGTTTCCTCCATTAAGAAAATTTTCTATTAAAACTGGTCAAATATGGATGCCTAACACCAGAATTACCATAAACATAAACCCACAAATTCAGATTGAAGCTTTCTATTATGAGCACTCTTCTTCACTCTATGACTAGACAAATAAAATTTCTAACACCAATTTTTCTTCTTAAGGGTAATGTAAACAAACCCTTCTTTTATTCTTTCATAATATAGAGTAACCATACACCTACATAAAATAGAGAAGCTAGGTACTCTTTATTATTTCTACAAGGTGACAACACTTCTACGTTAAGTTTAGGAATTAACTAGCTATAGCATAACTGGTAGATAAATGAAATAATCTTTCAAGAAAAATAAGTACTCAGTTATTTTTAAGGGTGATTCAAGTTCTATCACATGCAGTGATAATTTGTACAATCTAAAATATTATAAATGTGTTCTATAAAGAAATGAGAGTGATGAACTTAAACATGCCAAAAATTAAACTTTAATCATATCAATTACTATAAAGAAATGAGAGTTATGAACTTTAATTAAAATTAATATTTCATAACTTGACAAAAATTCAGAAATAAAATTTTTGATAATGAGTAAATATATAGTATGATGGGTATTCATAACCCTATTAGTTGGACATTTTTATCTATAACTAATATACGCAATAGTAAGGGGGTCTCATCACTACCAAAAAATAAGGTTTTCGCAGCACAATTTTTCACCTTTCCCGGCGATTATAGCCGCTACTAATTTCGTTGTAGCGGTTTTAGAACCGCTGCATTACCGCTGTGCTTGCAATACGCTGTAACGGCCTTCCGCAGGTAGCTATGAAATTCCATATGATTTTATAGGTCATAAGATACTACGTGTTATCAGTGATATTTAAGATTTCTACTTGAAAGTGATCTCTATATTATTTTCATTAAGAAAAAAAAGATTAGAAGGAAGTTTATATTGAAATTCGTAGCTTCGAATTCCCATAAAAAAGCCCACATTATCTTAATTTTCTACATTAAATAACAAGAGGAGAGTCATGAAACTTTGCATTTTCATCAATATGCCATTAAAGATGCACTCTTCCATAAGTTGAAGGAGATTACCTTCACAACATCATATTTGCTTTTTTTTTTTTGTAATAATTTGGACCATGCCCTTTCATTTAACTATAATAAATTTACAATAAAATAGAAAATACAAGTAATTGAAAAATTGTAAACCCGACAAAAATTGGAGTTAGCTCAAGAAGAGCCAAAAAAGCACTTCTATAAAAAGATTGAAGAGACAAAAATTGGAGTTAGCTCAGGCAATGTTTCTGAAGGATTTCACAACCCATCCGTGAATTTTAAGTATTTGTGCGGCTAGGGAAAGTTTTGTATATTTGTTTTTTTTTTTTAAAGATTGCATCCAAAATGTATAAGGAGGATTTGCAATGCATTTCATTTTTAAAAACCAACGGCTAAGCTACGATTGTGCTTAACCGAAACCCTAAGAATGCGAAATCTTCGGAATATGAAGCAAAGGGAGAAGAACTTGAAGAAAAACAATGAGAAGAAAAAGAGAAGAAGAGGATGAAGGGGAAGACACTCACAGTGATGAGGATCGAAGGACGGTCGGCCGAGATTTGCAAGGGAAGAAGATTTTCGTCGCAACTATCTGCAGGATTCGATCCCGTTCGCGCGAGCAAAAGTGAAGAGAGGAATTAGGGCTTCGGGTATCTTAAATTAACAAATGGGTTTTGCCGGCGGTTTTAACCGGTGCAATTTGCAGCGGTTTTAACCGGTGGAATTGTAATTAATTTTCTGATGCAAAACGAAGTTTTTGCAGCGGTTTTTAAAGCCGGTGCAAGGAACCGCTGTGATAGGTCGCGTTTTTTGGTAGTGCATATTTGGCCTTAACATATTATAATGAACAACCTCTACAAACCATATGTAATATCATATCTTCCAAAACAAAGTTAATTAAGAGATTTTTTTTATTTTAATTTAATTAGTAAATGTCAAATTCAAAAGGTCTAATGAACTCTTAGATAAGTCAAGAGTTGGTATGGGGATGTAAATTTTAATTCATAAAATTATCTTTGATGGCATCGCTAAAAGGGTGACATGGAATTGAGAGTGCCATGATGCCAGATGGGAAACATCATGACATTGAACTTTCAGTTATGGAAAATTTTTGAATGTGTATTATGGTGATATGTGGAACCATTTTGGTGCCATGCTCTCCAAAGTTATTCTTTAGGAGCACCTTGGTTTTAGAGAGGAAAGTACTATATCATTAGGTCATATTGATGGATTTTACGTACATTAAATATTTTAATCCATTTGTCCTAAAACTATCATACAACTGGTGTTAAAGAAGAAAGGGAGAGAAGGGAGAGGAGAAGAGGTGAGAAAAAAGAACAATGAAGCATTTGAGGATAAAGCAAAAGATTTATCCATCGGCCCTATTTAGGATATTAAAGAGCACATGGAAGATTTCTAAAACACAATCTTTGATTTCAATTCCAATAATTTTATTTAAAATTTTATGAATAAAGATGAGTTTTTCTTTGTTTTCATGATGTAATAACAACATAAATTTCAATATTTTGTGAAACACTTTATTATGAACATTTTAATTAAATGAAATTAGGTTTTTTGTTGTTTGGTTTTTGCAACACAAATTTTTTGTTATATAATTGGATTCATGTTTTTTTAGCAATTATAATTGTTATGTAAATGCCTAAAAATAACTATATAAATATCCCTCTGAAGTCGAAATTTGGGTAGGAAATGTTTAGTTGGATGATTTTCTAATAACATAATTGTTTTTTGCTAGCAATTCATGCAATTGTTTATACTTCATTGAATTAATATATTAGTTACTCGTGAATTGACACTATTCAAGAAAAACATTATAACCTGAAAATTAGTTAAGGTCCCATTTACTAGAGACAGAAGGTCCCATTTACTAGAGAGAGAAAAACCCTCTTTTCAAAATTTTCTTTTTTTTTATTTTCTAGCAAGGAATCTATTATGGCAGTTGATAGCTGGCATTGATCGCCAGCCACAAGTATGATGGATCCCTCATAAAGTGGTGCTCATTGCGTCAATGGAATATAAATTGATGGTTCAAATGGTAGTCGATCTACTTTGATAAATGGAGCTGGGAAGAGGATGGAAGGCCCGCTAGTGATAAGAGACGGTATGCATCGTGTTCCAAACACTGTGAAGTTTTTGAAGGGAAAGGAAAGTAGGTGGTTCTTGAATTCAATTTGCCTCTTTCGGTAATAAAATCAAATTTAAAATCTTGAAAACCTTCATCGCAAAGGATCCGGAAGCATCTTCATCTGGCAAGAAGATTTTTGATAATAGATTTGGTAATTCAAATTTCATTTCTAGTATGGACTTGAATCCTTCTCTTAATCAAATTAACGCCATGTTAAATTCAAATGATGTGAATTTTGTAAATGAATCTAATGTGGAGAAAGTGGTAGTGGAGGAATCAAATGGCGTTAGGAAATATTTTTCTAATCAAATTGCTAATGATGTTCCTATTAATCCATTGTCTAAGCTTACTTTCATAAGAATTAATTTTGATCCAAATGAATCTTTTTTTACTGAAGATGAGGATATGAGATTAATAAAATGTTAATCAAATGGAAAATATTGATAGATTACGGTTCGCTATGGTTGTTATGGTATTTGGCAATGAATTACCTTTTCATATTGTGGCCAACGAATTAAGGAGACAATGGGTGAAGTCAGGCCAGTTTCATGTTACGATTCTCAAAAAAGGATGGGTGTTGTGTTCATTTCAAACTGTTGAAGAAATGGAGTCTGTGCTTTCGGATGGTCCCTGGTTTGTAAATGATCACATTAATGGGTTGGACAAGTGGACACCCAATTTTCTCCATCCTCATTGAAAGGCTTATCATCTTCGATTTGGATAAGAATGCCTCATCTTCTCTTGTAATAAGGCTAGTGTTGGTGGAGTCTTCAAAGACAATTATGGAAAATTTTTGTTGGCTTTTAATTTTTAAGATTTGCACTAGGATATTGTATAGGTAGAACTCCAAGCTATTACATCTTTAAAGCTGACAATACAAAGCTAGATGTTAGAGGCAAAAGGCTTAATCATTGAAGGGGACAATTACAACATTACTAAATTTCTACATGATTCTTTTTGGAAAATTAAGTTCCCTACTTGAAGATCAGCTATTAGAAGAGTTATCATCCTTAAAGGAATTTAATAATGTTTTCTTTCAATATTCTAGGAGAGATTTTAGTATGTTAGCTTATTTCTGTGCTAACTTAGCTAGTTCTTTTGATTTTCTTTGGGTTAATACTTGTGATAATAAGATTCCTCCAAGTTTTTTATTTTTGTTAAAGGAGGAATGTGATAGTAGTACTATCACATACAATTTTGTATTTGGTTTCTCTTTATTTAATTCTAATTAGCATCTTCTCAAAAAAAAGACACTATTCATATGATGGTTGAAAGTTTGTGCAGGTTGTTATACCTAATAGAATTGTCCCAAGGCTAACTAAGAGGGGGGTGAATTGGTTATTTAAAAAATCTCTTAGATTTTATAAAACCATTTTAAGATATATTACTTAATAATTTTGAAGTATACTATTGTTTGCAGAAATAGATTTTTACAAAATATTTTTAACAATAGTATTAATAAAGTGAAAAAAATAAAAATGCTGTAAAAAGTAAAAGAACATAAGAACATCAAATTTTATAGTGGTTTAGTCCAACTACACCTATCTCCACTCCCAAGAGACTCCCTCTCTAGGTATTACACTAAACACAAGTGACTCTACTTTTGTTTACACAGTAAGGCAGAAAAGCCCTTACAAAACCTCTCTTCTACCAACCCCATGTGGTAGGGAACCATCATCCACTTTCACTTTTATGGTGAAGGCAGAGTATCATCATCCTTTTTCACCCTAATGGTGAAGGCAGAGTACCATCATCCTTTTTTACCCTCTTGGTGAAGGCAGAGTACCGTAATCCTTATTACCCTCCTGGTGAAGGTAGAGTACCTAATCTACTCCAAAGATCTTCTCTCAAGATTCTTAAAAGAAGTAGGATAGAGTTTTGAAAAACAACTAAGATTTCCTCATGTTTGGGAAACCTTATGAATCCCTCACAATTTCCACTTACAAGATCTCTCACTCTTCACTTCCAAACACTTTTCAAAATCACTCACTTATTCCACTCTCAAGGGAAATTCATAGTAAATAGATCACGAAGTTAGTTTCTAGGAATCATTATATAGTGAACACATAAACAACTGCCCATAAACTGAATTTTCAAAGTGAAAATGACTCAGATAGTATAATATGATCTTGGATAGTCTGTACGAACATTTCAAAAATCATGGGACGATTTCATACGAACATTATTTCGTACATTGTTAATCATCTATATGATTTACAGATCATCTATATGAATAGTTAATGTTCATATGGATGATCTTGTTCAAAGCTTATTTCGTACAATGTTAGTCGTATGTATGAACTAACATCGTATAGTATAAATAAGGTTAATTTTTTTTCAACTTCAATTTTAACTCTCTCCCCCTTTGTTCATGTGCATATTTATCCAATTAGATTCACACTCTCTTAGACTCAAGAAGATAAAAATTACATACTTCATTACATGAAATCCTATTCTACTATATCTTGAATTCTTCTGTAGTCTGGAGTATGATTTACCTGAAACTTTAGTACACATAAAAACAAATAGATTTATATCCATTAAATGTTAGGAAAAATAGTAATAATATCATAACAATAATATTTTTTATCATAAAAAATCAAATAACACAAAACTCAATCTTATATTAATCAAAATAAATACTTTTAATAGAAAGTTAGTGATTCCTTAAAATTTTTAATAAACCTAGACGTAATATGAAAGTTTAGTGCAAGTGAAACTATCATAGCAAGAATTATATGATTCATTTCAAACCATAATGTAAGTAGCTCCAAAGGTATATGTCAGAACCTTATGAATTTTTAACAAGTCATATTATTTATTTTAATCAATTACCTATTTTGTAATATTTAAATTTGGATATTAATATTTATGATGTTTTAGTAAGAGAAGTCTACTAAACCATTTATAGTTATCCTTCAATATTTTATGATCTTTCAGGAAAAGATAATGGTCTAATTAAATAGTGAAGGGTGCAAGTAGGCTCTTCTAAACCATTTTTATTAAGGCATTCAGTGGTAATACAAAATTTAATTATTTTTAATGCATAGAACATCTTGAGGTGGATTACTATACATATGTTTTAATGAATTAAAATATGTTGAGTTATTATTATTATTTTGACTTTATAATGCTTTGGTTGTAAATGTTGATAGTTGAGCTAAATTATAGTTTTACTATTTATAATCCTTCCATTACATCCTAAGGAATCACCGAGTGCTATCATTATAATGGCTTGGAAGGATTGCAAAAGAATTTTTTTGGTAAAAGTAAGAACCAAAAAATTTTTGGCTTAGCTAAAATTTTTTTATTAGTCTATTATTATTAAGAACATAATTGAATCCATTTATTCATAATATATATTTAAATAATATTACGTCACAACTTGCCAAGATCAAGAAGTAGATGATGGATAAAGTTCCTGTTAGGCTACTATAGTTTAAAGGTTTATGGGGGATATGACTTTCTTATATTATGATGCAAATTATTGGGATAGTAGCTCAAATAAAGTATTATTAGTGTAGGATGGATAGATTTAAGGGAGAAGAGATTGATAAAAATCATTTGTTATTTTTAAGGTTTGATCCACCTCATTTTAAGGGCTCTATTTAGCATGAAGAAGTTTGTGATTGGTTGATGATGGTAGAGCAAACATTTAATGGTATGTAGTGTTTGAAGGGCAGAGCATTGGTGGATAAGCTATCACAGGGAAAGGTTCTAGAGTGAAAATAATGAAAAGATTGCTATGAGGAGTTTAAAGAGAAATCCAAGAATTAGTTCATGATGTCATCATATAAGTAAAGTGGAGAGCAATAATTCTTTGAGGGGAAGAACTACAGTGTCCACATGTGTTGGAGGATTTTTATTTGTTAATAGTGCTAATTTCTATAGTCTCTATAGGAGAAGTATTAATACTTTATGTACACTAATCAGTAATTCAAGTGTGGCTAATATGACCACTATGTGGCATAGTTCCTATAAAGAGCACAAAAAGGGAGACAAAAAACTAGGAACAATAAGAGATAGGGACACTAGCAAGTCCTTTCTAGACCAATTAGTGAATCCTCATCAATAAGATGTGAAGGGATATTTAGAGGGAGAAATTCTAGTTGATATGCATTAGGAGTTTATTAGGATTCAGTTGTTGTGGCTAGTGTCACCCCTAGTATACAGTTTAACACACTAAGAGGTAAAGGAGGCACCATATGTGGTGCCAATTATGGAATTTATTTTTGCGCTATACTGCCATATTATAACTGATTTTAGAGCTAGACATTCATTTCTTTCTAACTATGTAATATATAGTTTAGAAAATGTTCTTAAGACACCCCAATATCTAAATTTTGAAGAATTGTGTATTATATCTCTTAATTATATTACTACAAATCTAACACATCAAAATATTTCTATAAGTAGTCATAAAAATATAATATAAAAAGACCAAGAGATAAAATAATTCATCATTCATTCATTCTAGGATCCAAATTATTAAAGAATTAAAAAATATATATTAGGTGAAATTAAACCAAAAATTTTATTATTCTCACTCCATGTATCATAATCCCTTCCTATAAATATTTAAAAATTATAGAGTTAGCTAATAGCTTAATAGGTTACCAGAACGTACAAGTGTAATTAATGTATGGCAATAGAAAGTAATATGCATGAAATCATTAACCAATAGCAATATGAACATATAACTATAAAAGCATGTATATATTAACATATATAGTGTCATTTTATAAGAGAAATAAAAATTATTAAAAGATATATAATTTTGATTCAGGGATCAGCAACGATATTAAATTTATAGACTTTTAAACATTTTATTAATTTAATAGAATTTTTTGCCATTAAAGGACAAATATGACCCTATCATTTAAATATCAAGCCACTTTAGGTTTAATCAAACTCCTTTTTTTAATGATAAATAGACTCTTAATTTTGAAGGTCAACATAAAATAAAATTATAACTATGGTTATAAAAATTAATATTATTTTATATTAAATCCATCTGTGATTTGGCTAACATTATTTAATTTATCTGGCCCCAATAAACTAACTATAATTAAGTTTTGTCTAATTAAAATTATATATCCATATGGAAAGAAGTTATTTTAAATTTAATTACTTCATGTGATAAGCTAGTTTTAATTTAAAATTAAAATTTTAGGCAACATATGTAAAAACATGACATAAGAAATTTATTAACCTAATGCTTCTTCATAGAATTTATACCACGCCATAGAGGTGTTAAAAGGAATAGATAGTCGATGTAAACTCATGTTTAACCTCTAGTAGGGTGATTTAAGACAATGCAAAATTTTGGCAAGTGTGATTTTTTTTCTTTTTGAACAGTACACAACAATCCTCTATATCTAAATTTTTTTTTTTTTTTTCATTTTTGAACAGTACTCAATGATCCTTTAAGTATGATTATCACATAAGATTTTTCAACCAAAAAACTTTAAAGTGCAAAATAAAAATAGAAAAAAATTAAAGTGAACAAAAGACACCAAATTTTATAGTGGTTTGGTCCAAACTTGACCTACACCCACTTCCTTGAGACTGCTTCTCCAGGTTTTGCAGTAAATCAAAGTGACTCTCTTTTTTCCCCCACAGCAAGGTGAAGAAGCCCCTACAAACTCTATTCCACCAACCTAGTGCGGTAGATAACCGATGCCTTTTACACCATCCAAGTGATAGCAACATACCGTCACATCCTTTTCCACCCTCCAAGTGAAGGCAAAGAATTGTCATGTCCATTTTCACCCTTCTAGTAAAGGAAGAGAACTGTCACATCCTTTTTCACCCTTTTAGTGAAGGTCGAGAACCTCAATTCAATGTTAAAAATATTCCCTCAAAAGTTTCCAGAGGAGTTGGGCAAAAATTTATAGAAGACAAAGAGATCCTTACTTTGGGCAGTCTTGTGCATCCCTCACAAATCCCCCTCACTAGATCTCCCACACTTCACTCTAAAAATCTCTCCCAAATAGTCACACTCAATGGACACACTCAAGATATATTTTTAGCAAAAGTATTTTGCATTAGTTCTTAGGACTTCTTATATAGGAAATATAAGAAAAACCATCCAAAAACTAAAAATTACAAGTGAACTAACTTGAGATCGTATAGTACAATCATGAATCGTATGAACAAACAGCTCAAAAAATTTGATACAAACCTAATTTTATAAACTGTCAGTCATCTATACAAACTAACATTATACTATATGAACAATTCAAAACTGAACATGTTCAATTGGTATAATCCTGTACAAACCTTATTTTATACATTGTTAGTCGCATGTATGATTTAACATTGTACAATATGAGAAATTTAGCAAATAAAACTTCATTTTGTAACATCTTGGATAAACACATTTTTGTACTCTATCAATCATCTATACAATTTGACATCATACATTACAAATAGTTCAAAAGTACAAGCCATGATTTGATTAACTGCATTTTGGAGGAAAAAACATGACAAGTTGTATGGTTCGATTTGAAGTCGTACAGTATGATTAGTTTTAAAATTTTAATTGTTGACTCTCTACCCCTGTGTATGTGTGCATGATTACCAAATTAAAGTCACTCTCTCTCAAACTCAAGAAAATAAAAATAAAGATTTACAAACTTTACTATATTAAATTCAATTCTACTCTATCTTGAAGTCTTCAACAGTCTAAATTATGATTTTCCTCAAATGATAGTACACTCCATAAATGAACAGAAATATCTAGTTCCATCTTGGAGAAATAATAAAATTAATAGAACAATAATTTTTTGCTATCATCATAAATCACAATCTCAATCTTGATTCTTGAGTTGCAATAATCTCCCTCTTTTTTATGATGGGAAAAAAATTATTGTTTGAATTACAAATCAAAGTTTTTTTCTTATGAAGTCCCCTTCAATGAATTTAAAAATAAGAATCATGGAAAAGAAATACAAAAAAAATGAGTAAAAGAAACACATGACAAACATACGAAAAATACAAACACAATTCAAGTAAAAATGAATACAATACAAACACAGTTCAACGAATAAAAAAATGAATACAATGCACCAGATACAAAAACAAATATAATACAAACATAGTTCAAACAAAACAAACACACTTCCACCCTCTTTTGACAACAACAAAAAGAAAGGAAAAGAGAGGGAAGGAAAAAAATGAGAAATCCTCTAAGAAATGTAAGATATTATGAACAAATCAAAAAGTTGATAAAGGAAAAAATATATTAACATCTTGCCAAAACAATATTAACTTCCATATGCGATAACTCATAGTTTAAATCAGAGAACAAATTTGATAAGAGTAGTTGATCAGGTTTAATCTTCGATCTAGAAAGAAGAAATATTAAATAGAATAATTATCACAAAGTTAATTAAATAAAAATCTAATAGTTTCAAATTCAATAATTGAAATTATTATTTAATGTGTGGATTTTTCTAAAATTTAAAGATATTGTCGAAAGAAATAAATATAGTGTGGGCTCATTTTATGCCCCTTTATCATTAAGAATTATCTGATTGGTCAACATTATGCATCTTTTGATTTTGAAGGTTATTTGGTGAACATTGCACATCTTTTCATGTTGTGCTAATTTTGTGCGTCTTTTCAAATTTGGCACATTTTGAGTATCTTTTTATGTTGGGTGGATTTTATGCCTCTTTTAAAATTTGGAACACTTTGTGCATCTTTTTGACATTTCATTCTTTCCACAATCATATTCCATAAATCTTAGCTTGTCTGATTATCTTCCAAACAAAAGAAAAACCTTTCTTGTATAAGAAAGATTAAGCAACAAAATAATCCTAATGTTAAGAATAAAATCAACATATTGAATAGAAAAAAAAAGTAACTATTTTTGCAATAATTATAACTATAAGATTCATATCTATTAGAACATGAAGATGATCTTCTAATCTAAATCTAATTTGTAAATTGATTTAAAGTTTGAGAGTAAAAAAAAATAAATAAATAATATTTTAATGCAAAAAAAAGTCCCTTAAATTAATATTTTGAAATTTAGCCAATATAACATACGATAAGAACAACTATATATTTTTTCTATTTAAAAGTAGAAGAATAGCATAGATTCAAATTAATAACAATTAATCTAATACTACAAATAAAATTGATCCAAAAACATTTGAATTCAACATCATAAAGGCTAAAAATATTAGAACATACTTAAAAAAAACTAGACTAACTAATATAATATGCTGGAGGATCTTGATTTGGAGGTTGATGAGGAGGATTAAACGTTGTAAAGTAGCTATTGATGGTAGCTACTTAAGTGTTGATTGATGAAAACTATCCTTTGACCCAGCCCATATCTTCATTGTATGTAGCATCCTGTTGGTCCATGTGAGTCTCGATATGATCAAATTGTTCATCAAAATGAGATTCAAGATGATCAAATCTTTGGACCATTTCTTGATAAATGATGCTCACATCTAGGAGCAAGTGCGGTTGTAGAAGTCGGTACTTCTTCTCCACCAATCTCATCTCCCTCGTCCCCTAATTGAAATGTAAAATAATACAAAAATAAGCATATGTAAAATTAATTGGCAAATTGTTTGGTGGATCGGGATGAATGAGATTATATTTCTTTTCAAGGACATAGGAAATAAAGTAACCTAAAGCTACATTTTTTCTTTCTTATAGTGGAAATGTGTCTGATGTAGATAAGATTATTAATGTAGTCTAGAATCAAATAGGGTTCATCAAATGGATTGTTGGATATTATAAGAAATATGACAATAGAAAGTAAAGAAATGAGGTTGATTCGATCACCGGCTTTAGAAATAATGGATGTTCTTAAAACAGGCTAGATGATCCTTATATTTTGAATCAAAGCGTGTACACAAGATAAGTGATTGATTGAAAGTACACCTCTAAGGGTTTGGATTTTAGTAGACCAGTTAAAATCATATCTTGAAGTCATTGTGTATGCCCTTAGTCTTTCATTTCTATGATGTAGAAAAGTGCCTAAATTGTCCTTGGTGATTTCAACTCTTTCTTTAAATAGAAATGAGGACATTTTGGTATAGCTTTCTCTCATTCTCATATTAGCAAGAAAATAATAAAAGGTATCGAAATGAAATGCCTAGATTAATGTGAGAATGAAGGAAAATTGGGTAGAATCAAAAAGAAGCATTACAAAAAAAAATGATATCTTCTTGGATAAGAAGACAAGATGGGGTGATTTTTGCCTCACATAAATGTATGTAGGCTTATTTATTTTCTTTAGATATGAAATTATCATCTACTTGATCAGAACAAGATGAAGAGCCTATGGAATGTTGAGCCCACTTGCTATTGCTAGCCATTGGAGAGAATTAAACCCAAGAGATGATTTGGAAATGAAAGAGATTGTGAAAAAAACTCAGTGAATAGCTTCCAATTTAAAGAAATCGGGCATGATCATCCAGTACAATATTACATTTGTACATATGATTGAAAACTTTGTATGGTATGAATGAAGGTTCATACATATAAACAAAAATGGTTAAGAAATATTATTATTGTGAAATGTCTTTTCGTAAAGCTATAATTACGATGAGTTGTTTCTTACGACTTCTGACAAAAAATTTTGTACACACGAACAGGTGTTCACCCAGGATGACCAAGAAATATTAATTATACCTAGCAATTATATTCATCTGCATACATATTGCCAACACGATCATACAGACGAACAAGTGTTCGTATAGACGCTCTTTAAAAAATAACTGTCAAGGAAATTCCCTCCATTTTCATACAAACAAAAAATGAATAATTCATATAGCACAATGATGTTTTTATACAATACTATATGTTTACAAAATCACATTTTTGTCTTAAAAACTTAGAAAAAGTATCATGTAAAATTTAGTGATTTTGTTCAATATGAAATTTGTTAGTACAATATGAATGGAAAATGAATTTTTAGATTTTTACATGATAATCAAGATTCTTTTCCAAAAAACAAGAATATCAATTGAAAAACCTAAGTCTACTAGTTGCTATTTTAACTTTAGAACTTGTGCCACACAACTTCCTAACGTTATGTTTTTGCTTCAAAAATAGAAAGAGCTACTAAATTTTATTTACTATTAGACCAGGAGACTAAGAACTTTACTATAAATTAACAAGTTCCAGAAGTACTTTTTCTATCAACCCTACATCCTTCAAATATGAAAAAGAATATCTAATGATTTCAAAAGAGGAGCTATGCCTAGGATACCAAATCCCTAAATTTTAAGTTCCTAAAAGATATCTTAGAATTATTTTAATAGCAGTCATGTGAGATTCTTTTGGATCAACATGAAATCTAGCACACACATAAACAATAAATATGGTATCAGGTTTGCTTGAAGTTAAATAAAGTAATGATCCAATCATCCCTCTAAATTTCTTTTAATCAAAATATTTTCCTTTAAAATCCTTATCTTACTGACCTGAAGAACTCATGGGAGTATCTACTAGTTTAGCATTATCCGTTTCATATTTCTTAAGGATTTCTTTAACATATTTTGACTTACCAAGAAAGGTGCCATCCTCTCTCTACTTTATGCTAAAACCAAGAAAGTAAAACAAGTCTCCCATCAAACTCATTTGAAATTCCTTACTCATCATTGCTGAAATGTCATCAAATAATTTTTATTAGTGGTACCAAATAAGATATCATCAACATAAATCTGAATAATAAGAATGTCATCTCCTACCCCTTTTATAAAACGAGTGGTGTCAACACTTCCTTTGACAAAAGATTTTTTTAGTAGGAAAATATTTAACCTTTCATACCATGACCTTGTTACCTGTTTTAGTCCATACACATCTTTTTTCAATTTAAATAGATGATTACAAAATTATGAATTTTTAATACCTAGAGATTGCTTAACATAAACATTCTCTTTTATCACCACATTAAGAAAAACACTTTTAACATCTATTTGAAATAATTTAAATTTTTAAAAGAGGTAAAAGCTAGAAGAACCCTTATTGCTTCAAATCTGGTTACAAGGGTAAATGTATCCTCAAAATTAATTCCTTCTATTTGATTTTACGCCTTGGCCACCAATCTTGCCTTATTTCAAACCACTACATTTGAATCATTCATCTTATTTTTTAAAACCCACTTAGTTCCGACAATATTTTGATTTTTATGTCTTTTTACCAATTACCAAACATCATTTCAATAAATTAATTCAATTCTTCCTGCATAACTAAAATCTAAAATTCATAATATAGTTCTTGAATCATAATAGTTTCAAACATTGAAATAAATTTTGAGGGGTTTAATTCTTTGCTAAGTCCATGTGTAGTCCTAACACCTTTGCTTGGATCTCTTAAAATACATTTTTTAGGGTGAATTTTAGTATACATCTATTCTCTAGGCATCTTATTCTTTAATTCAACCATTTCTTGAAAATCTATATTTCCAATTCCTTGGATATTCTATTCAATATCTTCTTCTTCCAAACTAAGCCCTTCATAAATATCATATTAATCAAAAACTACATGAGTGCTCTCCTCTATTACCAAAGTCTATTTATTAAAAACTCCAAAGAATTTTCCAGACTTGATTAACTAAAAAAAAAAAAACCTCACTATATTTACGAAATGTTTCTAAAGAGTTTTCCCATTTTTATGAACAAACACTTTATATCCAAAGACATGTAGGTATGAGAGGTTGGATGTCCTTCCCTTAAAAGGTTTATAGGGATTCTTATTCTATTTAGATCTAATGTTCACCCTATTTAGAACATAAGAATTTGTATGAACCGCTTTAGCACAAAAATATTTTGGAAGTGAATATTCAGCCAACATGTCTCTAGTGGCTTCTATTAAAGTTTTGTTCTTCCTTACAATAATCCCATTATGTTGAGGGATTCTCGGAACTGAAAAGTTGTGTTCTATTCCTTGCTCTTTATATATAACTTCAAATTTTTCATTTTCAAATTCTCCCTGTGATCACTTTGAATTGAAGGAATTTCATAGCTTCCTCTGAAACTAAGTAGAAAATTTTTTAAACTCATTAAATGATTCAATCTTATGTGATAAGAGTTTAATCCATGTGAATCTTGAATAATCATCAATAATTACATACCTAAAAACTTGCCCTCCTAGACATATAGTGCTAATAATTCCAAAGAGATCTATGTGAATGAATTCTAATGGTTTGCTAGTTCTAAGATCCTTAATTAAATGAAATAAGAACTTGAATTATTTTCTTAATTTACATGCATCACATAGTTAATCTTTAGTGAAGTCGAATTTTGGTATTTCTCTAACCAATTCTTTCTAGGTAATCTTCCTTAGGATTCTCATGCTTGCATGATAAAGTCTTTTATACCATAACTAAGAATTATCAGTTTTAGTTTTGAGATAAAAAGAATTAGAAGATTTAACATAATTTAAATTAAGCATGTATACATTATTTAACCTATTTCCATGCAATACATAAACTCCATTTTTGCTTATAAAGCAGCTTGTAGGTAAAAATTTAATGTTAAAACCCATATCATAAAGCTGACTAATGCTTAAAAAGTTATGTTTTATCCCTTCAACTAATAAAACATTTTCAATAAAAAAATATGTTCATGTTGTTAATCATACTTGTACATATCACTCTACTAGTGGTATTATCTCCTAGTGTCACTTTGCCTCTAGTCCTGACCTCCAACGATATGAATTGAGTTGTATACCCAGTCATATGTTTTGAACATCCACTGTCCAGGTATAAAATGCTCTCACGATGGCTTGTATGAGAGCGATTCTGTTAAATTTGTTATACATTAGGCTTGGGAACTCAAATAAATTTTGGTTTACCTCTTGACAATGAAAATCCATATGCATGTTTGATATGCGGTAATTTATGTATCTTAGGTCTCCACACTAAATGTGTTATGTGCTGAGTAGTGCAAGTATGGAAAATTTGTCCCATCATTCTAATTGAAAAGCATTTAACTCCAGGAAAAGAATTTACTAATCTATGTGAGTTAAAATATCTTTTTTTTTTTTAGATTTTGAAATTTTATGCTTTTGATCTGGAATGTCAAATTGTTTAGGTGTGGGAGTTGTCCTATCTTCCTTAAAAGCTTTCAGTTTTTCTTAACAATATGAGTTTGGTCTTTCTAAAATTGAATTATCAACTTTCAACTCATGTTCTCTTTGATCTAATTTAACCATAAACACTGTAAAATCATTTTCAATAAGAACTTTTTAAAGAATCATGCTTCTTATTCAAATCATTAAATTCATCAAACAAAGTCATATGGTTGCTCTGTATGGATGCATGATCTTTCTTATAATTTTCATATTCTTTTTATAAATTCAAATTCTCGAGGTTAAGATTATCATGCAATTTTTTAAGCTTCCTATATGCATTATGAAGTTTCTCAGAAACTTTAAATAATTCATCATAGGATAAGTCACGTAACTCCTCTTAATCAAGTTTATCTACCATTAAGCACAAGTTTGTTTCTTCCTCTTCTACTTTTGTTTCTGAGGAGTATGAAGCTGAGTCAGCCCATAACTCAGCCCATTAAGCACTTTGTATTCTTTTTTTCCCTTCCTAACATTAGTTTTCTAATCAACTTACTCCTTGATAAGATTAGCTTTGAGATTTGAGCAATCAGTCTTTATATATCTAGGTTTCTTGCACTCATAATAAATAATTTCACTTGTGACTTTTGTATTCTTATTAAACATACCTTTTTTCCAATGTAGATGTCTCCATTTCTTTCTTCTAAGGAAACTTTTGAATTAGTTATTCAAGAGTGTAATATTTTCTTCATTCTCATATAAAGATTGATAATTTTTTTAATCATCCACTTTTAAAGCAATATTTTTGTCTTTCTGCTTGTGATCTGCATCAATCTATCTCTGATTCACTCCTTGCTCATAATGAAATAGTGATCCTAATAGATTGTCACTAGAATATACATTTAATTATGGCATTTATCTTTGCATCATCAGCAGTAGGTAAGCATCATAGGATTTTATTAACTTTTTTTTAATTAGTTAGTTCTCTATTTAAGCATGTATTGAGGTAACAATTTGAGTAAAACATGTATATATAACAGAAAATGATTTATTCAATTTCATGTGAAATAGTTTATAGTCATGTAATAAACATTTCAACCTATATTATTTAACATCATTTGTCTCCTTATAAGTTATGTAAAGTCTATCCTAGATTTCATTTCTAGTTATGCAATTAGAAACATGCATATAGTCTTCTAATTTCAATGCATAGAAAAAACTATTTAAACATTTTGCATTTAGCTGTGCTAATTGCCTTTCTTCTGCAGTCTATTCAATAAAAAGTGTTTCAGTTTTAATGCCATTACAAAGTCTAGTAGGTTTGGTATTCCCTTCCTATATTAATACCCACATGTGATAGTCAAGTGATTGCAGGAAAGTATACATCTGAGTTTTCCAAAAATGAAATGGAATGTTATCAAATAAAGTTGGTCTCGTGATCGAATATCCCTTAGAAGTATTTTGGTTTCCAAAAGTAGCCTTGATCGTGCTTTAAAAATTTATCTAAGCCTTAATTTATGAAATTTTAAGAAGATAAAGAGATCCTCGTGGAACTCTCAAAAGAAATTCACAATAAAAGTCTTGAGTGTCAGTTTTTAGGACTTCTTATATATGAAATACAAGAATAACCATCCAAAAACTGATAATCATAAGTGAACTGACATCATATCATGCAGTACGATCATGAGTTATTTGTATGAAGAGTTAAAATATCTTGTTACAAACCTGTATGAACCTATTTTTGTATATTATAATGTCTGTACGAACTGATATCATATAATATGAATAGCTCAAAATTAACTATGATCATTTGGTATGATCCTGTACAAACCTTATTTCATGCACTATCAGTCTTCTGTATTATTTGACATTATACAGTATGAACAATTAAGCAAATCAAGCTTGGTTTTGTACGATATTGGACGAACCCAATTCCATACTCTGTTAATCATTTATATGATTTGACATCATATAGTATGAAAAGTTCAAAAGTATAAGTTATGATTTGATTAACTACATTTCCGAGGAAAAAATATGGCAAATCATATAGTGCGGTTAGAAGTTGTACAATACAATTAGTTTTAAGGTTTTACGTCTCCACTCTCTCCCTGTATGTGTGTGCACATTTACCTAATTATAATCACACTCTCAGACTTAAGAAAATAAATATAAAGATTTTCAAACTTTATTACATCAAATTCTATTCTATAATTCCTTGAAGTCTTCAACAGTTTGGAGTTTATATATTCGCTAAAATGTTAGTGCATTAAAAAATGAACATAATTATCTAGTACATACTAGATGAAATAATAAAATAAACAGAATAATAATATTTTGCGATCTTCAAAAATCACAATCTCAATCTTGATTCCTGAGTTGCAACAAACAAACCATCTAAGAAAACTCTTTATAAACTTATTTTACTTTAAAAGTACTCCAACCCCTTCATATTTATACTCATCTTGCATTCTATCTCTATTTGTATGGTTACTCATCCACCTGATTATCCACAACTCTAAAACACTTAAAATATTTTTTGCTTTACATTTTTAAAGATTAGTGAGGCTCTATGACCTGATTGAACTATTCCTAGGTACACCAAGATGGGGTGTGAATTGGAACTTTTAAAAATATTAGAGAAAAACTCCTTTTAAATAATATAATAACTTTTAAAATCAAATTCTATATGAGTAACTAACACAAGCAGAATCAATTTAAAACTTGATTTTCTTTTCCATAGTTCTTAAGCACAAATAAATCAAGAGGAATATAAATTTTTTTGCCGACACAAATTAAATCTAACTGTAGCTTGCAATGAAAAATTAAACTCCTGTATAAAATTTAAAGTACAAAAATTAAAAGAGTGCAAAATAAAAACTAAAAAGAGCACAACAAAAATTTTATAGTGGTTCGTTTAATATTGACCTATATCCACTACTTAGAGTCCCCTCAAGGTATTTCACTTATGTAATAGTGGATCTAATTTTTCGTGAACAATAAGGTGGAGATGCTCTTACAAATCACTTCCATTAAACCTAGTGTGGCGAAGATCTGAAAGCTATATCACCCTCCAGGTAACAATTGTGAACCACCAATCCTTTTTCTCCCTTCTTCCGGAGCCAAAAAACCCACAAATTTTTTCTCACCATTTTATTGATTAAAAATAACCTTCAATCCTTTTTCACCATCCATGTGAATGAAGAGAACCCAAGACCATGACATTGAAGCTTATCTCCCATGAGAAATCCCAAGAACTCACTAAGGCCACTAGAGGAGGCAAGGTGCAAGCTCGTTAGGAGAAGCTATATGAACACTCCTCGCACTCCTCCCTCATGCACAACATCATCTTCTCCCTCTTTATGCTCAAAGCTCTCTAAAATATTCTATCGTAGAGTTCCTTCAATAACTAAAAGTCTTACTAGAGACTTCAATTTGTTGCTTATGAACAAGTCTTAAGAAATTCATAAATTTTTAATTAAGTCATCATTATTCGTATAGTACAATCTAGATTACTATAGTATGATTTGTTAAATGAGGGGTTTATCCTGTATGAAGGAATAGGCATTCAAATGAACTATTTAAATCACTACTTATTATACAGTAAGAACATAAATTTGTACGATATAATTAGTTCAATTTCTTTCAATTTGTATTGAATGATTTTTTGGATGATTGGAATTTCACTTTGTCAATCATGTGATATGATTAATATTATAATGTCTGTTAAATTTAAATATCATGTGTTTTCATAGTACTATCAACATTATATTGTATGAATTGTTCAAAAATAAAGGTTTTCATCTAGTGCGATGTCTGAGATGACAATATTTCATCTCTCTCAATGGTACAATATGATCTAAATCATATAATTTGGTTAGCCATATTTATAAATCTTTAATTTAATGAACCAATCATGGGGATTAATTTAGTAAGTTTTTAAATATGATATAATATGATTATCATCATACGGCATGGTGAGTTCAAAATTTAATTTTTAAAATACTTACTTAAATTATCTAGTGGCTAGGGATTCCTCATGGAAATGAATTACATTGTATTATATATATTGTATAGTATTGTTAGTTTATTCACTTTAATTTCATAATTAGCCATTAACCCTCTTCTTCGGCATAACTAATTATATAGTATGATCATAATCAAACTGTATGATCAGTTCAAAAAATCTGAGCTCACATTTCTTACTCCCCTTTGTGTGTGAATAGTCACCAATTTAGCATACACCCTTGCATGGCCAAACTCAAGAAATATAAAATAAGGAAAATGAAAAATATAGACTCTTTCGAAAGACATCCTATTTTACTAAAACATAAGCTTTAATCAATCTTAAGTGATGTATGATGAACCTGAAATATTAGTGCTCACAACAAAATTAATATCCAATATATAATATATATATATATATATATATAACAAGGAAAATTTAATAAAATGCATAGGAATAGCATCACATATCTCCCTCCGTGGATAAGTGGAGATATGTGTCTAAGTCATCCTTAGTGATTTCTATTTGTCCCCTATAGACAAGTGATTGCATGATAGGAATAACATCACAAACCCTTAGGTTTGCGTAATATTCATAGAGAAGTTTAGAATTGAATGAAAAGGCAAGGGTAAGCAAAAACTGGAGATAGGTGGATGTGAAGAGGTTCATGCACTTATATTATAAGTTTTGTTGATTTAGCAATATGGATGGAGTGATGCAGGCTTCCTTGTACCTAAAATAGGCAACTTCATCTTCTACATAGTGGAAGCAGTTGTCGACATGGTAATGAGAAAGAGCCTCCTTAGTTCAGTTGACCATATTCTCTACCTACGGCCATATGAGCAAGTCATAGTATGGGTCAAGAAGGAAGAAAGGATTTGAAGGATTGGATAACTTAAACTTTGGAAATCCTTCCAATTTTTCAAATTTATAGCTAATTGTAAAGTACGATTTGAGATAGTACAGAACAATCAGACAAACTTAAATCATATGGATGACTTATAAGAAAAAGAGGTCAAATCATAAGGTATAATTAGTATCGTGCTGGATGATCATAAGGAAATACATTAATCCTAAGGAGTCATATGTACGACTATTAATGAAGTACATCATACAATATGAATTGTTATTTATACAGTATAATAGGATAATTATTATCATAAAAATTTATTTGAATTCGTCCAATAGCTTTTGACACGTTTATTGTATAGTATGAAGATGTGTTTGAATGGTATGATTATAAAAAATTGAACATATCAATGATGTTGATTAAATAAAGGGAAGAGATTTGTGGAGGAGTTGCACATCATATAATACAAAGGGAATCATATAGTAAAATATAAAGAAAAAAAATTTAATTTTTAAATTTTTTTTATTTAAAATGAAGGTTGTGTGATGATCACGAATCATGTACCATATGCAAAGACAAAAAAAAAAGATAAATAAACACAAATAAAAAATAAATTGTTAGAAAAATTCAAAAGTGACTCTCATTTAAAACATACAAACAAATAGTTGATCTCAAATGATAAGGGATTTGAGATTCATCTGGAATCAAACACCAATGTCTATAACATCTAATCTAGTCCTAAAGGTACTGAAGCTGTCATTTGCATGGGATTTGGTAAAGATGTCCACCAATTAATCTCAACTAGATACATGATATAGTTCTTTATCTCCGTTGGCTACAAGATATCTAATAAAATGATGCCTAAATTCTATATGCTTAGTACCAGAATGTTGGATTAGCTTCTTAGGAATGTAGATGGCATTTTTGTTGTTACACATAATAAGAATTATGCCTATAAGTAGTCCAAGATCTAAGATTTGTTCCTTTATCCATAAGACTTAAGCAACGCAACTTCCTTTGATAATATATTTCTCTTCAGTGGTGGATAAGGCAAATAAATGTATGTTCTACTAGACCATGAAACTAATATCTTTACTTTAAACTAATAAGGTCCTAAGGTGCATTTTCTATCTATGCTCCATCCTGCAAAACCAAAGTTGGATTTTCTTATGATTTCAAATGACAAGCTATATCTAAGGTATCAAATACCTAGGTTTTGGGTGCCTAATAGGTAACTAAGGATTCTCTTAGTTACATTCATATGAGATTCTTTGGGAACATCTTAAAATATTGCATAGAGATATACACTAAATATGGTAACGGTTCTACTGGCAGTCAAATAAAGAAGTGATTCATTTATCCCTCTATATTTCTTCTAATCAACTATTTTGTTATTGGGATCCTTTTCTAATTAAATGGTAGAGCTCAGGGGAGTATTAATTGCCTTAGTATTATCCATCTAAAATTTCCTAAGGATATCTTTAATATATTTTTATAGACTAAAAAAGGTTCTATCATCACTTTGCTTCACGCTAAATCTAAAGAAATAGGTAAGCACACTAATAATGCTCATCTCAAACTCCTAGCTCATTATTTTTAAAAATTTATCTTAAAGATTTGTATTTGTGGATCCCAACAGTTTATCATCAATGTAAATCTAAACAATTAGTAGATCTTCTCCTATTTTTTTTATGTAATATGGTGGTGTCTACACTACCTCCAACAAAGGCTCTATCTTAGATGAATATGTTCAACCTCTCATACCAAGCCCTAGGTTCTTGCTTGAACCTATGTAATGCCTTCTTTAATTTGAATACATAATTTAAAATTGAGTATTTTAAATACCTGGAGGTTGCTTAATATAAACATATTCTTTGATCACCCCATTTAGCAAGGCTCTCTTAGCATCCAATAGATATAATTTGAATCCTCGAAAGCAATAAATGGATAATAGAATTATAATGGATTCTAACCTAAATATTTGGGCAAAGGTCTCCAAAAACTTAATTCCATCAATCTGATTGTACCCCTTAGCTACTAATCTAGCCTTACTCCTAATCATTATGCTAGAGTCGTTCCTTTTATTCAAGAAAACCCACTTAGTTCCTACAACACTTTGGTCCTTAGGTCTTCTATCCATTTCCCATACATCACTCCTAACAAATTCAATTAATTATTCTTTTATTGAAAGGATCCATAATTCAATGGCTAGGGTTTGTTCTATGTCAGTGGGTTCTACCATGGAGATGAATGTAGAATGACTAACCTCCTTTGTAAGTCCATGCCTACTTTTAACACATTCTAATAGATCTCATTGGATAATTACTTTAGGGTGACTATATGAATATCTACAAAGTTCTTGAGGTTTTACTCTTTTTCCAAGCTCAATAAATTATATCCCTTGGGTGACCTCTACTACTTCTTCTTCTAACCTATGCTCAGAAGTTTTATTTTATTTGTTAAACAAGATATTGGTAGACACTTCTACAACTAAAGCGCTCTTAGTAAAACACATATAGGATTTACCTACATATGAATATCCTCAGAATATTCCTTCATTAGATTTAAGATTAAACTTTCATAGGGGTAAATTTTTTTGAATAATGATAAAACATCTTGAACCAATGACATGCAAGTGAGATAGAATGGGTGTCCTACCTTTAAGGGGGTCATAGAGTGTCTTATTTAACTTGGATATAATATTGGCCCTAATCAATAGATAACAAGCACTATTTATTTCTTATACACAAAGTATATAGGGAGAAAATATTCAGCTAACTTGACCCTAGTAGCTTCTACTAAAGTTCAATTCATCCTTTCATCTATTATATTATGTTAAGGGTTTCTAGTTAAAAAATGTTATGCTCTATCCCTACCTCCTAACAAAAGAATTCAAACTTATTATTTTCAAACTTTACACCATGATCACTATGAATTCTCGATATGTCACATCTTAATTTTCCTTATAACTAGTTTTAGAAGGTTCTAAATTCTTGAAATGATTTTGTCTTTTGTGCTAGGAATATAACCCAAGTGAATATAGTGTAATAATCAACATTCATAAATTCGTATGATTTTCCTCCTAGGTTGGATGTACTAATGATTCCAAAAAGATCTATATGATACATTTCTAGTGGCTTAGAGGTGATAATGTCCTTGAGTAGATTAAATGAAGACTTAAATTGCTTTTCTAATTTGCAGGCTTCATGCAGGTGTTCCTTAATGAAATCTAACTTGGGTATGCCTCTAAATAATTCTTTCTAGGAAATCTTCTTAAGGGTCTTCAAGCTTGAATGATATATTCTCCTATTCCATAGCAAGGATTCATCAATAATGGTTTTCAAACATAAAGAATTATAGTATTCAATGCAATTTAAATCAAGAATATAAATTTTATTTAATTTTTTTTCCATTTACAACCAATTTACAATTCAAACTATTAATGCATTATGTGGATAAAAATTCAATGTCAAATTCTTTATCATATAATTAAATACTAAGTAGATTTTTCTTTAAACTTCATACAAGTAAAATACTCTTATTGATAAAATTATTAGATTTTTTATTTATACCTGAGCCTACCACATTTATGGTGGTGTTATCCCATTGTCTTACCATGTCCCCTAATTTATTCTCCAATATATTGAATTGCTTCAAATCTCCAATGATGTCCCTTGAACATCCACTATCTAGGTATGACATGCCCTCATTAGGCCTTCTGTGATAGCAATACTACAGTCAATCAAATATTAGATTTGTGAACCCAAGTAAGTTTGGGTTCCACCTTATGCCTTGATGAATGACTTTCATGCATGTCATACAGTGGTGTTACTTATTTGGGCCTCTATATTAGATGTATCCTAGAGTGTTTTGGGAAAGTGTAGGCTAAGTGACCCAGGATGCCACAAGAATGATTCCTAACTCCAGGGAACATATTTACAAGTTTATGTTTGGTTGTGACTCTTCATAGGGGTATAAGATGCATGCAGTGATGTGTTGTTATACCATTATGTCAATGTAGGTGGTGGTTTATTGTATTGAAGTGCATAAATGTTTTCTTTTAGAAATTCCTTTGTACTATCAAAAATTGAAACTTTCACTTCTAATGCACGCTCATTATCATCTAATTCAGTTGCCATTATTTTTTATTATTGGTATGAATCTTATATCTAAAAAAGATTTGATTTCAATGATTCATATGTATTGGTTAGATCAATATGCTTCTTAATTATTGCATCAAACTCAATGCGTAAAGACATGTGATTACTATATAAAGCATAATGTTCAACTATTCGGTAATCATGCTCTTTTTGGACAGTAGAGAAATTGGTATTAATATTAGCATACACCGTTTTGAGATTTCGATATGAATTATGCATTTTTTCACATATGAAAAATATTTCATTATAAGATAGCTGACATTCCTCATCATGATCTAACTGATCATGTTTATCATTATCCATGAGATATAGACTAGTTACCTCCTCCTCTACTTCATGTTTAGATGATTTTGAGGCTTATTAAGTATAAAATGCTTTTTGTTTTTATTGCTTCCCCTTTTTAAACATTGTCTTCTCTTCACCCTTTTTTTTTTGATTGGGTGAATTGTAAATTCATGGCATTTAGTTTGGAGGTGGCTTGATTTCCTGAATTCAAAGAAAATTTTGTCAAACGATGCTTTAAAATTGTTACTATTCTTACACATGCTCCATTGCTAATGATGCTTCTACTTTCTTTTAAAGAAAATTTTGAGCTGGCTAGTCAATAGTGCAATGTCGTCATCCTCTTTTGCTGCAGAGTTATCAATGTTTGAGTCATTGACTTTTAAAGCCATAGTATTTTCCTTTTTCCTGTCACCTGCATCAAGTAATCTTTAACTCATACCTTACTCATAAGCAATGAGTGAGCTAACTAAATTATCAATCAAATACTATTCAAATCTTTATACTCAAAAATTGTAGTGACCTTAGCATTATAAGCACTAGGTAGGCAACAAAAAATCATTTTAACCATTTAAGAATTAGATACTTCTTTACCTAATACATGTAGGGAGGTCACTATCTGAATGAATCTAGTTTACAGTTCAAATATAGTCTCACTTGGTTTCTTGCAAAATAGTTTATAGTGATGCAGTAACATATTCAACCTAGATTATTTGACCTCATTAGCTCCTCCACATGTAATACACAGTCTAATCCATATTTCATTTTCTGTAGTACATCTAAACACTCTCATATAATCTTCATATTTTAAAGCTTAGAAAAAAAATTCAAATATTTTGCAATCACTTAACTTAGCTCTCAATCCATATGACTCCATCCAGTAAACATGACATCTATTTTGACTCCATTAAATATTCGAAATGGAAGTCAATAACCAGCTTTTTTTAATCATATGTCAAATTTTTAAATAAATAGATTTCATAAATGTGAACTTGCAAAAAATTCTAAAAACCAAAAAGAATATTTTCAAACAGTGGTGAGCATCTTATAAAATTACTCATTTCAGTATTTTTATAACCAAAATCTGTCATAAGATCTTTACTTGCGTAGTTTAAAATTATGAATTCCAAGACCCTCTCTGAAGATTAACTAACACAAGAAAAAGCAATTTAAAACTTTTAAAATAAAAAAATAAAAAATTATGACAAAAATAAAAACTATTTGAATTGGTACTTTAACAAAACAAAAATAAAAACTATTTTCATGCAATATAACAAATTTTTAAAGAAAATCTAGATGAAATACTAACACAAGCGAAAGCAATTTAAAACATTATTTTCTTTTTCAAAGTTTTGAAAATAAAAAAAAATCAAGAGGAATATAAAAATTTTTGCTAACAGAAATTAAATCTAACTACAGATTGTAATAAAAAAATAAACTTTTGTATGAAATTTAAAGTGCGTAAAATGAAAAAGTAGAAAAGAAGAATAAAAAAAGTGTTGCAATCAAGGATCCTTAGTTTATGATTTTGATCATGAAAAATGTTATGATTTTTATGTTGTCATCATTATTTTGAAGTTAAATTTTTTTAAATTACCAATTCGCACCCCCCCCCCCTTGGTGAGCCTCGGGCTAGTTCCTTAAGGTTTAATAACCTTCTTAAACTTTCAAGTTATATCAGAGCAGATTTCCAAAATAGAATGGTTTCCAATAAATAATAATTATAATGTGACCATACTATGTTTAAATTCTAAATATTTGAATTATTTATTTGTTCTTTAAAATCCAAAGACTATATGTGAGTTTCAACATGCACTACAGGGAAGGAGATTTGGGATAGGTTATGCATCACTTATGAAGGAACTTATAAAGTTAAATAGTCTAAGCTAAATATTTTACTGTCTTTTGTATGGAACCTAGTGAGATTGTGTATGAAATGTACATTAGGATCACAGAAACAGTGACATCCTTATATGCACTAGGTAGAGAACTATAATGAAATGGAATGTTATCAAATAAAGTTGGTCTCGTGATCGAATATCCCTTAGAAGTATTTTGGTTTCCAAAAGTTGTCTTGATCGTGTTTTAAAAATTTATCTAAGCCTTAATTTATGAAATTTGAAGAAGATAAAGAGATCCTCGTGGAACTCTCAAAAGAAATTCACAATAAAAGTCTTGAGTGTCAGTTTTTAGGACTTCTTATATATGAAATACAAGAATAACCATCCAAAAACTGATAATCATAAGTGAACTGACATCATATCATACAGTACGATCATGAGTTATTTGTATGAAGAGTTAAAATATCTTGTTACAAACCTGTATGAACCTATTTTTGTATACTATAATGTCTGTACGAACTATAAAACTCTAAAAAAGTTAATAAGATTCTACTTTTTTTACCTAGTTTTTATGATGCTAAGATAACTGCAATTATTGGATTGAAAGACTTAAATGTATATTTCATTGATAATTTGCTTGAGTCACTCATTTCCTACGAGCAATTAGTGAGTTGAAGGAAAAGTGATATAGTGAAGAAGAAGAAGGAGAGAACTGTAGCACTAAAGAAAATAATTTTGATAATGAAAATTCTACATTGGAGGAAGATGATGACATTGCCTTAAATATATGACAGCACAAGTGTTTTGAAAAGAATATAGAGTTTCGATCAACACAATTGGAGCTAAGGTAAAAGTAAAAAAAAATTTGTTTAAGCTTCTTCTTACATAATTTACTTCGAATGTAGGAACCTAGATCACCTCCGAGCTAAATGCCCCTACCTAAAGTCTCACCCAATCAAGGAGAAGGGTGAAGAGAAACCAATGTTCAAGAGGGGTAAGTTAAAGATACAAAAAGATTTTTTGGTCAACTCTGCTTTAGAATCATCAAAAGCAGAAGCAGAAGAGGAGGTAACATATATGTGTCAAATGACTAATGATAATATTGATCAATAAGATTAAGATAAGGTTTGTCAACTATCTTATGATGAATTACTAATAATTTCTTAAATACTTCATGACTCATATAGGAAATTAAAGAAGATGCATGCTAGTTTCAATTATGGATTCTTTAATTTATAAAAGGAGCATGCTACTTTAGATAGCGATCAAATGACTTTATTAGATTAATTTGATGAATAAAATAATAAGCATACTAATGTATCTAATGCACATGATTCCTTGAAAGTATCATATATTAAACGAGAGAAAGCATAAAAGGTATTAGATGGATAGGCAACTGAACTAGATGGTAGGGAGAATGTATTTTAAATTAAAGGTCCCTTTTTGAGAGTGTAAATAAATTTTTAGAAGCAAAACCATATGCTCTTGAGAATAACAAACCTCCATATTCCTTACAACAATTTTATAAGCCCTCAAAATAGCATGTATCACGTAAACCCAAGAGAAGGCTCCATGACCCACATAGGTTTTTTTTAACCAATATAAAATATTTATTAAAAGTAAGGGATACACCACAAGGCCATAGTAGGTTCACATCAAAATAATTAAAATCATGGAAACACAAAGATCAATAGGATAAAAGTAGTCTAAGTGAATGACTGACCAAACAAGAAATAATCAAACTTAGACTGACATCTAGTTGTCATGGAGGAGCCATCCAAGGAGGACCAAATAAACTACCAGGAATCATAGCCGAAAAACAACCAAACACACTAAAATGAGTCCCCAAGGTTGCCAAACAAACCCTTTCCAACCAAGGAACATGTAATAAAACTTCTTCATCATAGTCTTATATTCAATTCCATCTCAGCAAGGCCACCAAAGCACCCAAAACTGAAATAAAACCAAACACAAAACTTCCAAAAAGAAAGTCATTTCTTCTTAGATTTCTATTTTTGATGCCTAACATAATTATCAAGCGAGCCAGTTTCCAGATTGCTTTCAAAAATATCCACCCCTCTAGTAGACGGCATGTCATCATATAACCAATCATATTATCGCCATACAGTATCACTATCTATAGGAAGATGGGCTAACAAATTAGCATTCAAGATAAAAAAAAAAAATAAACACATACACTAGACGAACCACAACTCTTTCCTCTCCTAAATCAGCCAAGGATTCATTACCACCATCCACTAAAGAGATAGAATTATCATCTAACAACTCCGTACAATCAGCATAAGTAGGACTAGCTCTAAGATTAACATAGCAATTAAAATCATTTAAGGACATGCAGGTAGGAGCCACAATAGGAGAAATATCACCATCAATGGCACCATAAACCACCAATCCACCATTAATGACCAAAAAGCCACTAAAGAAACCCGCGATAGTAGAAATAGGGGTTATAGGGGAGAGGACTGGGCTAGGCGGATTTGAAACTAAAACCATGCCAACTAAATTAGAGATAGGATTAGGATTTAAAGAAACTCCATTAACAACAACAACATTACCACCAATTGAATTAACAGGTAGGGAAACAAGAGACACAACCACACAACTCACAATATTGTCAAATGGATTTAAAGGCATCAAATCAACTAGAGATGGACCAGCCATGTTGGGACTAGGATGGGTAGGAAAATCCCCACCACCAATTGGAAGCTTAATTTCCTCATTAAACCATAAAAAAAGTTTAGAAATAGAAGAAGCAATAACCATGTGATTATCAAGTGAAGGCTGGCAAGCACCAAAAGAATGGCCAAGACATTTACATTTTGTAAAAAGGGAGGAAAATCCTCCATAACAACTTGTTGAAACCACCCTAATTTCTCCAAACCTAGCCACGTTTTATCCAAAATTTTTGGGCTAATATCTATTTCCACTATAACACGGGCTACAAATGGGTGAGACCCCAACGCCATGGTGTTATCCAGTTTTAGAGGATTACCAAAGAGAAGCCCAAACCATGCAAGACGCGAGGGGAAAAAAAATGAGGTCACAAATTAGGGAATGAAATTCAAATCAAGACAATGGTAGACTCATCATAAATGTCATCAGAAGGATGCCATTTGGTCACCTTCTTTAAACAATTGAAAGCCAGATAAGACCTATGACAAAAAACCCAAGTATAGTCAAGATAATTTTATAATTTAATGAGCACATGAGATTGATCTAACAAAGTAATAGAGAAAACACCATTCAACTTAAAGTTGAAATATAAAATTTATATCGAAGTAAGAGAAGGTTGCCACGAAGGAAAAAAGGCCAACTAATAAAAATTTAAAAGGTTCGGCTAAAGCATAAATCTCCTCTTCCAAAACCAATAGAGCAAGAACACCATAAATTTGAAGACTGTTTAAGAACGAGAAATCTACCATGAATAGTAGACCTAGATAAAGCTATCAAGAAAGATCGAGACTTAGCCAATCCATCCAAGAAATTAGGACTAGTCTACTGGCAAACTTCCCTTGACACAGAAACGAAGCAGCACCAAGAACACCAGCAGACGCCAGCTAGGGCGATGCCCTAGTTTTAAGGTTTACTTATATGGAATGTTTGGTCATATTGCTCGCATTTGAATAATCCATCATTCGACACATCTAGTATGGAGACCTAATTTTATTTCATCATAGCATAGCATGCATTCATCTCATTCATTCAAGCGCAAGGTCAAACTCAAACTCACTTGGATTTCCAAATATAACCTTTGAATGACTACATAATGTTGCTCTTATAAAAAATCTAGTGAGAGTATGTGGTACCTAGATAGTGCATGCTTGAGGCACATGACTAGCGATATGAAGCAGTTCATCACACAGGAGGCCAAGTCAGGAGGCAAGGTGATATTAAGAGATAACACTACTAGGAAAGTGGTGTGGTCAAGTATAATTAGAAACTAAAAAAATTTATAATTGAAAATTTTTTACTAGTTGATGGTTTAAAGCATAATTTATTGACTATTAGATAACAGTGTGATAAAGGCTTTTATATAAAATTTCAATATGAAAATTACATGATTAGTTAAAATGTAAAACTTATGCTAGAAGGAAGATGAATAAGTAATGTTTATATGTTTTACATGAATTATATTGAATATTCAAATTTCTAATGCTAAAAAATAAAAATTGATGAATCTTGGCTATGGTATAGGAGCTGATGTTATTCGAGCAAGAAGACTCTTGGGAATATCTTCTAGAAAAATCTATTTAGAGGCATACTTAAGTAATACTTTACTAAGGAGCACCTTTGTGATGTCTTCCAACTAGGAAAATAACTTAGTTCTTCATTTCATTCAATGATAGATAATTACACCTCTAGGCCACTAGAAATCTTTTATATGAACCTTTTTAGACTAATTAGTATAGCTAGCCTAGGAAGAGAGATATATGGGTTTGTAATAGTAGATGACTATTCTAGATTTACTTGGGTTAGATTCCTAGCACATAAGAGTAAGTCATTTAAGTAAATTACAACTTTCCCAACTGGATTCAAAGAAAATTAGGATATGAAATCTTAAAAATTCAAAGTAATCAAGCTAGAGAGTTTGAAAATGATACGTTTAAATAATTCTATCAATAGAATGGACTCAGTATAACTTTTGTACCCCAAGGACCCCCCCCCCGCTTTGCTCACTTCACCCAGAAAAATGGAATAACTGAAAGGAAAAATAGAACATTAGTGAAGCTAATATTGTAATGCTTGCTGATTATTCACTTCCTTGGTATTTTTGGGTAGAAGTATTGAATAAAACTTATTATGTTTTAAATATGGTGAATGTTAGATCCAAGCTTAATAATACACCCTATAAACTCCTTAAGAGTAAGACACACAACTTCTCTTACTTGAATGTCTTCGTCTATAGGTGTTTCGCCTTAATCAATGGAAAATCACCCTTTGGAAAATTTGATCCCAAGTCTGATGAAGGTGTCTTCTTAGGTTACTCATCTATAGGTAAGTTTTACAGAATCTTTAATAAGAGGACCCTAATAGTAGAAGAGTCTACCCATGTGGTATTTCATAAATCATATAAGATCTCCAAATCTAAACCTACAGAAGAAGAAGAGGAGGAGGTCATTCAAGGGGTAGAAATCATTTCTATAGGATATAGAGTAGAACATAAGGAAACAATGATTAGAGAATGGAGATATTTTTCTTGTCGTCCCAAAGAACTAATTTTAGGAGACCCATCTAAAGGTATTATAACTTGGTATGAAATTAGGAAGGAAGTTAGTCATTCAACTTTTCTCTTTATGATCAAACCCAACAATATAGATCAATCCCAAGATGATGAAATTTGGATCCTAACAATGTAAAAAGAGATAAACTAATGTATTAGAAATGATGTAAGGGAACTAGCCAAGAGACCTAAGGATGAGAGTGTGGTTGGAACAAAATTTGTTTTCAAAAATAAGATGAATGACTCTAAAATAGTAGCAAGGAATAAGGCTAGATAAGTAGCTAAGGGGTATATCCAAATTACTGGAATAGATTTTAAAGAATCCTTTTCCCCTGTAGCTAGATTAGAAGCCATTAGGGTGCTACTAGCCTTTGCTTGTTTTAAGGATTTTAAATTATATCAAATTGACGTAAGACTATCTTGCTCAATAGGGTGATTCAAGAGGATGTTTATGTTTATCAAGCCCCAAGTTTTTAAAATTCACAATTCTAAAATCATGTATTTAAATTAAAGGCCTTATTTTTGTTAAAGAAAGCTCCTAAATCCTCGTATGAAAGGCTGAGCACTTTCCTTCTAGATAGAGGCTTTGTTAAGGGTATTATTGACGCCACCCTCTTCCTAGATAAAGAAGGAGAAGACTTAATCATTGTATAAATTTATATTGATGATCTTGTTTAGATACTCAGTAAAAACTATGTTATTAATTTTCAAAAACAATGAGTAGATAATTTAAGATGAGTATCATGGGAGAGCTAAGCTACTTTCTTGAAATCTTAATAATGTAGATTGATGATGGAACCTTTCTTAGCCAACAAAAATGTATCAAGAATATCCTTAAAACTATGAAATGGATAATGCTAAGGCCAGGAACACTCTTAGGAACTCTACTATTCAATTATATAAGGATCTAAATGGAAAATAAGAATATCAAAAAAAGTATAGGGAATAATTTGATCACTTCTTTACTTGAATTCTAGTAGACCAGATATAATGTTTAGTGTGTACTCTATGCAAGGTTTTAGGTTATTCCAAAAGAATACCACATGAGTGCCATTAAGAGAATCCTTATAAACCTATTAAGAACTACAAACTAAGGAATCTAGTATCCTAGACACAACACTTCTTTCGAAATCAAAGGATATTATGATTTTTATCTTGGAGGATGTAGGGTAGAAATGAAAAGCACTTCTTGAACATGCCAATTCATAAGATAATCTTAAATCTCCTCATCTTGTAGAAAATAGAAGTCAGTAGCTCTTTCCACAATAGCACTTTAGAATATATAGCAGTAGGGAGTTGTACTACTCAAGTCTTATGGCTAAAGTAATTACTCTTAGATCTTGGACAGCTTATTGGAACCATTCCATTTTTATGCAATAAAACTAGTGCTATTTGCATATTCAAAAATTTAATTCAATACTCTGACACAAAGCATAAAGACATTTGGCACCATTTTATAAGAGATCATGTAGCCAAGGGAGATATTAAATTGCATAATATAACAAAAGGAGATCAATTTTTAGACATCTTCACCAAACACTGTGCCTATGAAACCTTTAGTACCTTAAGGACTAAACAAGGAGTTATAGACATCATGTTTAACTCAAGATAAATAACAAAAAATTCATTCAAAATATGCATTCATATGTGTTGAACTATATGCCTTTATACTTGTGCATGTTTATGTGTTGTTGTTTGTTGTATATATTTAAAAAAAAAAAAGTATTTTTTTTGCATCACACACACACACCTCATGGCCTGATAAAATCTTTCAATTTTTTGATATCGTACTATATGATCCACATTCATACCGTACGATATGTACATATCACAACCCTTATTTTAATAAATGCACTAGATTAGATCCATGTGATGTACATTATGTTACATAAACTCTTATTCATAATGTATGAACTATGTGTAACTAACTGTTAAGGAATTCAATTAATTTTGTTTGAAATTATTTCCATGTATACGATACGTTACCTCTCTTCATTCAGTACGATACACATGTCAAAATGGAATGAGATGAATTCAATTCGGTCAGTAAAATAACAATTATGTTTTATACTATATGAATACTAGTTAATACTGTATAATACTTTTCATCATATGTCATACAAATGACTCCTCGGGAAAACATAATTTCATAAGATTTTCTAGTGGGATACACAATCATATTGTATGATTTAACCACTTTTTTTCAGACAAGTCTTCTAAACAAATTAAATTCTCTAATTGAATTGTATTGAACTTGATCATACTATATGATCTGTCTAATATTTATAAATTGTAATGATTTGAACATTTCAATTCACTCAACTCATTACTCCCTCAAACTCTTACCCTCTAAACCTTCCTGTTCAATAGCTAGTGAAAGCAAACATGGCAGAGTGACCCAGGGGAGCTCCTCTTCCTTTCATCACATTGATGATAATTTTCTATCCACAAGGGATGAAGATGCTTACTACAAGTACAAGGAGAAAAAAACACCCCTTCTAAAATTTTAAATCAACTAACCCATAACTTCGAGGTGATGACCCTCTTTGCTTCCACTACTCTTCAATTTCTCCTCAAACTGGTTTATTTATTCAACTTTAAACTTCTTTATGAATTCATTGAAAACCATAGTCTAAATTTTGAATCCTCTCTCATGACTTCCTTTATTTACTAACAATCCATAGTGATCACCAAGGAAGATTTAGGAGAATACATCTGTCTTTCTACTGAAGGACCTTGTCCATAATCCCTTATCTCTACAACTAACTTTGACTAGACTTATGTTAACTTGATTAGTAGAAATGTTACCATAAACTAATATCAACCATTGGTTTACACCATAAATAAGAATATTTGGGCAATCCAACATATCCTTAGAACCTCAATTATACCAAAAACTGAGGATTGGGTTAACAAAACATCACTTCTTTTTGCAATCACCTACTTCATCATGTCGAATACCCAATTTGATGAAGCACAAATGATTCTTGATTATATCTAAAATATGACAAATATTTTACATCCCACTACTCAAAGAAAAAAAAAGGTTGCCTTAGGACACATAGTAGGATATATCCAAGACAAAAAATACCAAATTAACTTTCCTGCTCCTCCCAATAATTTTGCTATTTTCTATACAGATGCCTTCTTCCATATTATTTTCCATTGGGGGAATGAGCATGATGGTTCAGAGTTTGTTGAAGAAAGGGAAGCAACTCACGATGACATAATTCATCAACTTGTGCAATTAGAAACCAGGCTCAGCTACCACATTCAAACATAAAAACAATCACACGAGGAGGAAATGAGATGGTTTACAGAAAGGTTTTCCTATATTGACAATCAATTTGCCTCCATCCATCAATACTTTCAACCACTACCACCACCACTTAATTAGGATCTTCCTTACC
>NW_021318838.1:0-6992 GCF_001605985.2 Dendrobium catenatum | reverse complement strand
GATTTCTGTAATATATTAGCTCCAAAAAAAGTTAAAAAATTTAAGCATAAGTTTGCAAAGAAAAAAATATATGATAAGGATCTAGTTCATGTAAAGTCAATTAGAATGAAGATCAAAAAGTTCTTTTACTAGAAGAGGATATTCAATTTAAGTGGATGAGATATTTTGATTAGTTTAGAATGGTTGCTGAAGGAAAACTTCAATTATGGAGGTTAACAATGGAGTATAAAGGTTATCATTTTATTAGATCTAATAAACATATATGAAGGGTAATTTTAATAATAATAGATATAGTGGGGGATTATGACTTGGGTAATCAAGGCATTAAAAAGAGTACACATTTAGATATCTTAGGTATATTATTTAGAGCAATGGTAAAATAGATGTGAATATATTAGCATAATTCAAGTTGGATGGTTGAAGTGGAGGAAAGCATTAAACATTTTGAGTGATAAAAAAAGTACCCCTTAAATCTAAATTTTTTTTATAAGATGGTTGTGAGACCTGCAATGCTTTGCAGCATAGAATATTATCCACTAAAATGTTGCAATCAAGGATCCCTAGCTTGTGATTTCGATGATAACAAAAATTACTAATTGAAAATTTCATTCTTCTAGCATATATATTGGATATTATTTACTAAAATTTTAGGTACATTATAAATCGCTCATGATTGTTAAAGGATCAAGTTTCAATTTAATATGATGTCTTTCAAAGTGTTTATATTATTTATTTTCCTTTATTTTATATTTCTAGACTCTAGCCATGTATGGGTGTATGCTAAATTGTCGACCGTGCGCGCACACACACACACACACACACAGGGTAGTTAGAAAAGTGAGCTGAGATTTTTAAACTAATCATACCGTATGATTACGATCTTACTGTATGATCATTTATATGAAAAAAGAGGGTTAATGACTATTTATATAATTAATGCTAAGGGACTAATAATACTATATTATATAGATCGTAATATATGATTTGTTTCCATCAGGAAACCCTAGTCGCCAGATAATTTAAGTGAGTAATTTAAAAATTGAATTTTGAACTCATAATACCATATGATTCTAATCATATTGTATGATATTTAAAATGTTACTTAAATTATTCACTGTGATTAATCCATTAAATCTAAGCTTAATAAATATGGCTAACTATACTGTATGTTATAGATTGTACCGCAAGATTAACAAAGATTAAATCTAGTCATCCTACACATCGTATTGAACAAAAACATTTATTTTTAAACTAATCGTATAGTGAGATTTTGATCGTATTATATGACCACTTAAAATTTAAACTAAACACATTATATGATGTTAGTCAATGTAGACAATTTCTAATCATCCAAGTAATTATCTTAATTCCTATGCAAACTAACGAAAATTGAACTAACCATACCATTAAACGTAATGATTGTACTTATATATGAATAAATATAAGAAATTTGAAACAATTTCGTACTGAATGGCACTAAGATCCGATCAAATAGGGATAAACCCTTGTTTTGAAACTAATATACTTTAAGGGCTTTAAGGCTTTTGTAACTAAGCACACAATAAGTCGCTAGTTAAGATTGGCAGTGAAGGTGTTTGAATAGTTGTATTTGAATGAAGTTTATATTTAATGACTTATCGTAGTTTGATGATTCAAAATATTTTTCAAATGTTATAGTTTATCTCAACATTCAGAAGATTTGCACTTGCTCTTGTGTTGTACTACATTTCAGGAACAATCCGACTCAGATACCAAAAACTTAATTCAAATTCAACATGAGAATTTTGTTTATTTGATGTTTTTTTTTATTAATTTTGAAATGGAGTGATTGTAATTGAGTGATAAATCTCACACACACACACACAAATAAGGAGGATCTTGAAATTCTATACTGACTGTACGGACGATATTTATCGTACTGGCACGATCTGTCAGTTATCTCTATAGAACACTTTGAACGAATAGGACTTGCTTTTGAAAATAATTTTCTAGTTCCTATTCGTCCAAGGACGAAATTTATCATCGTCCCCAGGCGATGGGTTCTTGGATAATTTTTTCCAGACGAATTATTGCCATCGTACGAAGGCGATGGGTTCACCTGGAAAATTTGTACAGACGAAAAATTAAACTATACGTACAGGACGATCAGCTCTCTGGAACATTTTTTCGTACCGATGAAAACAAATCATCGTCCAGTCGATGGGTTCATGGAAAAAGTTCGGTTCCAGACGAATAAACTATATCGTCCAGGAACGATCAGCTCTTGGAAAATTTTCGTCACAGAACCGATCACATTTTCCGTTCAACGATAAAACCGACTCATTAGACAGATTTTTCAGGCAGTTCTGAACCGACTTGCATAACCGTTCGTACTGACGAACCAAGTTCGTACAGGCACGATCAGCTAGTACGAAGTCAGTGCTACACATAATACAAATTGGGTGATTTCAGATCGTTTAAGTAAATGTCCAGGACGACTTCCAGAATCGTACCGGCGATCACTGCGTACAGAATTGCAATATTTGCAGTTTGGGCAAGTTTTATTGTCTTTTATTATAAATAGTCCAAAAGTAGATGCCACCCAATCTGTCTGTACATTTGTCTTCGGGCCTATGAGAGATTAGGCCCAAGGAGAGGAGTAGGAATGAGAGCATTCAAAAGGAGGATTCTACACTGGAGCCGAGAAGGACTTCACTTGTTTGCTAAGGTAAGAGTTCATCTAATTGTGAAATTGGATTTTTCACTCTTTTTCTTCTTCCTTCTAGATTCTTGTGAAAAGAGCATCAAGAAGATCCGGTTCTCTGCCAACACTTGGAGAGCGTGACAGCGGAAGGTTCATCTGCCCACACTAGGAGAGTGTGAAAGGACGAAGGTCTCCCTGCCTACACTTGGGAGGGTGTGAAAGAGACACGGTTCTCTTGCCAACACTGGTTTTGTGCCTTTAAAAGGTAACGGACGGTTCCTGCCGCACCGGGGATGGTGAAAAGAGTGTGTTCTGTAAGGGCTTCTCCGCTTGTGTGGGTGCACAAGGAGAGTCACTATTGGTATTAGTGCAATACTCAGAGGCGCCTCTGGGGGTGGATGTAGTCTAGTTATAGACCAAACAATAATCTGGTGTCATTTACTTTAAAGCTTTTACGTTTTCGCACTTTAAATTTCATGTTTTTAAAAACTTGTGGTTGAAAACATTTTTTTTATAACCTTAAAAGAAAGTTTTATTTCGGGTTCAACTTTAACATTAAGAGGGTTTTAAAATTTGGGTTAAAATCAACAAATTAACCCCCCTCTTGTAGTAGCCGTGGGCAATTTCTTATGAGGCTTAACAAGCCTAATTAGCTGGACTCAACAAGTGGTATCAGAAGCAGAGTTCAAAATCATAAGTTTGAACTACTTTTGAATTTAACGTAGATGGCTACATGTTGGAAACCGAAACACACCTGAGGTCTCTGATCACTAGACCTCCATCGGTTTGACATATTCCTTTTTGATTTTTGGAAACAACGCATGTCTAATTTACTTACAGTCACTTTGATTATCGCATGTGGATGTAGTCCAGGAGGTTACACAAACCAACTAGATTAGTTGATGGAATTAGGGAGATACACCCTTTGCCAGATTGGACTATAGAAGAACGCTGACTTAGCACAATTAAATGCGAAATGTTTAAATAGTTTCTTTTTTGTGCTTTAAAATGAAGACTAATGCGAGTTTCCACTTGCTAAAGAGGAAAAGACATATTGGGATAGACTTTGCTATTTAACTTTATGAGGGACAAATGAGGTCTTAAGCAATCAAGACTAATATCTTGTTACAATGACTACGAATTATTCGCATGAAACCTAATGAAATCTATATCTGACATGTACAAGATTCACTCAAATGTACCTCTTCATGCATGCACTGTAGGGAATTACTAATGCTGAATGGTTAATAAAATTTTGTTGTTTACTACTGCATCACGATGCTTTAAAATTACTGCCCATTACAGAGTCAAAGAATCTACATTTATTTCTTGACAATCTTCTTGGTTCACTCATTTCTTCACGAGCAAGGAGTAAGCAAAGAAAGATTGATGCCAGTGAACAAGAAAAAGGAAAAGAAATCTTGCATCTTAAATGTGGAAGAGTCAGAAGTTGAACACTCACAAACTGAGGAGAAGACGATAAGGCACTGATGACTAGGAAATTCAGAGCTTTTTTAAAGGAGGAAGGCAGAAGAGACGCAGACAATGGATTAGAGGTACAAGTATAACAAAAGGGCAGGGTTTCTAATGAAGGTGATTTGTTTGAATGCAGGAACCAGTCATATAAAAGATGATTGTCCAAACTGTAAAGCCACTCATAGCAAAGGGAAGGTAGAGGAGAAACCTCAATGGTTAAAGAAGGGCAAGAAGAAGTTTAAAAGGCTTTTTGGGCGGACTCAGCTTCGACTCATTTGAGACTTGAAAACGAAGAAGAAGTCACCAACCTTTTGTATGAATGGCAGATAAAGCCCTGAACAATTCAGTCAAGAAAGAGGAGTGATCTCTAACCTATGTTGAACTGTTGAAGTTTCTGAACACGATGCATTGATGCCCCATATAGGAAAACTAAAAAGATGCATTCTAGTTAGTTTTAGAATGAAAGAGCTTAATAAGGAACACGAAATCCTTAGGAAAGATATGCCCTTAATTGATAGAACCACATGAAACTACTTGTATGAATATGATAGCTGAAAAAATTTTGAAATTATAAATATGCTATTGCTTGAACTGAAAAAGAATTTGAGAAATTATAAGGGATGAATCTGACACAAGCTATAGGATCAATTATACAAATGAATCTTGAAGGATATGAATTCATTTTTACAACTATATAAGAGCTCTCGAGGATAATAGGATCCCCCCTAAACTTTGAAGATTTCAAATCCTAATAATTATCATAAATTCATGAAATCCTTAGACGACAATATAACTGAAGGAAAACATAGGAATATTTTTTCCTAATGTTAAATGTACAAATTGTGGATTTGGGACATATATCTCCACACCTGCACTTTAAAGATGAAGCTAATTTTGTGTGGAGAACTGAAGATTGCATTAACTAGCATATCAAATGCATCACCTGATTAATATAAATTTCATAAAGGTCGAACCCAAACTAGTTTGGGTTCCCAGGTTCAAATTTGAGAATTTTGCGGAATACTTCTCACCAAGACCTCGTGAGAGTATATGGTACCTGGACAGCGGATGTTCTAAGCACATGCTAGGAGATTGTCTCAATTCATAACGCTGGAAACCAGGAGTTGGAGGCAAGGTTACACTTCGACGATAATACCACAATAAGAAGGTGGTTGGATCAGTGATGATTGGAAATTGAAAACTGTTCATTAGATAATGTTTTATTAGGTGAAGCTGTAAAACATAATTTGCTTAGCAAAGTCAAGCTATGTGATAAGGCTATAAATATAATTTTTACTACTAGCTGCATAATTAGCCTTAATGGGAAAATTGTTGCAATGGAAAAATAGGGTGACAATGTCTAAATGCTAGATTTTAATTTGATTCAATCTGTCCTTATGCTTTTTGTTGAAAAATGTCTTCTGATGAATCATGCTGTTGGCATAGGAGCCTTTGTCTTCTAGTTATTGAAAAATCTTTTAGAAATTACCAAGAATTTGGTTGGGAATACCTAAAACTGACTATTAATAAGGACCACTTATGTGATGCAATGTAATTAGGAAAACAAGTGAAGTCTCTTTTAAGTCCACAATAAAGATTTAGGACCAGTAAAACTTTTAGAAATTTCACATTGGATTCTTTTTGACCTTGTAAGCACGCGTCATGTCTAGCGGAGGATACGCGTATTATGGGATTTGTAAATGCTAGATGATTTTTTTAAGGATTCACCTGCGGTTAAATTTCTTTTTTTCATAAGACGTGATCATTTTTTGAGGAATTTCAGATAATTTTCAACTTTGTGAGAATGTAGATACATGAACGAATGTGTGATACTTAGGATGTTAAATATCACATTATTATAACAAGTGCATCATGGAGAGGATTTGAAATGAAAGATTTGAAGATGCATGTAAAGAAAGGGATTGATCACATTTTCTGCCCACACAGAAAATCCTCAACCCAAAATGGGTAGTTGAAAGAAAAGAATAACATTATAGAAGCCGGGGGACCGAGCAAGTTGCAGAATACTCTTTCCTAGATATTTTGGGCTGAGGGTGAGACTCCATGCTATGTTTATGGAATAGGGTAAATGTGAGATCAAATTTGATAAAACCCCTATGAATTAGGTAAAAGGTAGAACACCAAATTTTCTCATTTACATTGATATTTGGTTGCAGGTGTCATACATTAATAATGGAAAATCTGCCTTAGGAAAAAATTTGATCCAAATCAGATGAGGAATTTTCGTTTGGATATTAAGTGTTGGAAATCTTATAGAGATTAACAAAAGAACCTTTAGTCATTGAAAGAAACACAATTTGTTTTTGATTGAAAATGAAATATGAAGCCAAAGTGTTGAAGAAGAAATGCAAGAAAAACTCCCAAAAGATTGATAGATTTCAAATTTGGAAAAAATGTGCGAAGAAAATATAGAAAGAGAAGACCCTTTGCTTTAGAGATATTGAGATTTTCTTAAAAATTCCCCAAAGGAATTAATTATAGTGATGAACCAAAGTGAGGGTGTTTATGAACTTAGGGCGTGGATATATCAAGAAGATCAAATATTAGCCTTTTTTTTCAACATGAATCCAACTTAACATTGATACAAGCAGGCTCTTCGATGAATTTTTGGATATGGCCATAGCAAGCAAGAGTTTTTAAATCAATTTGTAAGAAAGAAAGTTTGGGAACTAACTTACAAGCCAACAGATCAAAGTGTTGAGGACCAAGGAGGTGTTCAAAAATAATGAATGACTCAGGCAGTAGTCATTAGAAAAAGGCTAAGATTAGTAGTAAGGGGTATAATCAAATTTGAAGAATTTGTTTTGAGGAA
>NW_021318837.1:86802-120633 GCF_001605985.2 Dendrobium catenatum | reverse complement strand
ATATTTTTAAAGTATGTTTTCAAAATTCCACCAACAACTAGCTTATCCATTCAACCGCTTTATTCATTCATCTCGTGGTTTGAAAAACATTTCATCCTAGACGATCGTGATGATCGTACAGATGAAGTGACAATAAAACACTTAAAATTGCACTCAAACGGTTCAAAATCTGACAGTTTGTCACATTACATACATCGTCCCGTACGAAAAAATTTATCCCGGACGTTTATCACTAAAAAAATTCATTTTTTTTTTTGCAACCAATCAAAATTAAGACACAAAACACACTAAAAATATAAAACAACAAAAAAACATAAACTCTAAAAGAAAAAAAATCACACATATAAAATCAAAAACTCATAAAGAACACAAAAACATTTAACTAGAAAACAAACATCAATGTTGCAAAAACATTTTTATTTAAGCATTCAAATCAATCACACCAAGCCTTGTTCTTAATGAACTGAAAGTATCAAAGGCTAAATATTTTGTAAAAATATCTGCAACTTGATTTTCAGTAGAAACATGATTGAGTTCAATTTCTCCTTTGGATATATGATCTCTTATGAAATGATGTCATATGTTTATGTGTTTGGTTCTTGAATGCTAAATAGGATTTTTAGAAATGCAAATAGCACTAGTGTTATCACAATAAATTGGAATAGTGCCTATAGTCAATCCTAAATCAATCAACTGTTCTTTCAACCAAAGGACTTGTGCCACATAACTTTCTAATACAATGTATTCAGCTTCTACAGTAGATAGGGCTACTAAATTTTGTTTTCTACAGGACCAAGAGACTAAAGAATTTCTAATAAATTGACATGTTCCAGAAGTGCTCCTTCTATCCACCCTACAACCTATAAAGTCAGAATCTGAATAATCAATTATTTCAATGAAGAGCTAAACTTAGGATACCAGATTCCCAAATTCTGAGTTCCTAATAGATTTCTTAAAATCCTTTTCACTGCTGTCAAATATGATTCTTTTGGATCTGATTGAAATCTAGCACACAAACAGACACTAAACATGATATCGGGGTGGCTAGCTGTCAAGTAAAGCAAAGATCCAACTATCCCTCTAAATTTCTTTTGATCAACTGATTTTCCCTTAGGGTCCTTATCCAACTGAACTGAGGAACTCATTGGTGTACTAACAGGTTTAGGATTATCTATTTCATACTTTTTGAGGATGTCCTTAACATACTTTGACTGATTAATAAATGTACCTTCCTCAATTTTCTTAATGCTAAATCCTAGAAATTAACTCAAATCTCCCATTAGACTCATCTCAAATTCACTACTCATTATTTTAGAAAAATTATCACAAAAATTTTTATTTGAAGATCCAAAAATGATATCATCCACATAAATTTAAACAATGAGTATATCCTTTCCACATTTCTTCAAAAAAAAAAGAGTTGTATCCACACTTCCTTTTTCAAAAGATCTTTCAAGTAGAAAGGTGCTCAACCTCTCATACCAAGCCCTAGGTGCCTGTTTCAATCCATATAATGCCTTTTTCAACTTAAAAACATGATTTGGGTATTTAGAATTTTCAAAACCTGGAGGTTATTCTACAAAAATATCCTCTTGAATTACCCCATTTAAAAAGGCATTTTTGACATCCATTTGATACAATTTAAATCATATAAAATTAAGCAAAGGATAGCAAAACCCTAATTGCTTCAACTCTAGCTACAGGGGCAAAGTCTCCTCAAAATCAATCCCTTCAATTTGATAATACACCTTAGCTACTAATCTAGCCTTATTTCTAATGACTACTCCTGAGTCATTCAAGTTGCTTTTTAATACCCACCTAGTTCCAACTACAATTTGATCCTTTGGCCTTGTAGTTAATTTCCAAACTTTATTTCTTACAAATTGATTCAACTCTTCTTGCATGGCTAAAATCCAAAATTCATCAGAATGTGCTTGGCCATTATTAGTGAGTTCTATAGTTGAAATGAAGGCTTAATGATTGATTTCTTTGTTTAATCTATGCCTAGTCCTTACACCCTCACTTGGTTCACCTATAATCAATTCCCTTAGGTAGTTTTTAGAAAATCTCAAATCTCTAGGCAAAGGATTTTCTATCTCCAAATTTTCTTCCAAATTCATTTTATCAATCTTTTGGGAGTTTATCTCAATTTCATCTTCTTCAACATTTGGCTCTTCCATATTTCCAGATTCATTAAATATAACATGTGTGGTCTCCTCAATTACCAAAGTTGTTCTATTGAATACTCTATAAGATTTTTCCAATACTTGAGTATCCAACAAAAATTCCTTAATCTGATTTTGGATCAAATTTTCATAAGGCAGATTTTCCATTGTTATGAATGAACACCTTGCAACAAAAAACATGCAAATGTGACAAATTTGGTGTTCTCCTTTTTAGCAACTCATAGGATGTTTTATTCAATTAAGATCTCATATTTACCCTATTCAAAATATAACATGCAGTGATAATCGCCTCTGCCCAAAAATATTTAGGAAATGAGTATTCATCTAACATTGCTCGGGCGACTTTTATTAATGTTCTATTTTTCCTTTCGACTATCCCATTCTGCTGAGAGGTTCTAGGTGTAGAAAAGTTGAGATCAATTCCTTTCTCCTTACAAAATTCCTTAAATTTCTCATTCTCAAATTCTCCTCCATGATAACTTTGTAGAGAAATAATTTCACACCCTAGTTTTCTTTGAATCCAAGTCAAAAAATTTCTAAATTCCTCAAATATTCACTTTTATGAAATTGAAATTTAACCCATGTGAATCTTGAGTAATCATCCACAATCACAAATCCGTATACCTTCCGTCCTAGACTCATAGTTCCAACTGATCCAAAAAGATCCAAATGCAAAATCTCCAATGGTTTAATAGTTCTAAGATACTTATTGGACTGAAAAGAAGACTTCACCTGCTTCCCTAATTGACATGCATCACAAAAGTGGTCCTTAGTAAAGTCTTGTTTAGGTATACCTCTCACTAAGTTCTTTTGGGTAATCCTAGTAAAGTTTTTCATACTAGAATGACAAAGTCTCCTATGTCAAAGCCATGACTCATCAGATACAGTTTTCAAACAAAAAACAGTAGGAGTTTGAATGCAATTCAAATCTAGCATATAAATATTGTTTACCCTTTTTCCATTCAAAACATCTTTACCATTTAGGATTAATATGCAGCTAATAGGAAAAAATTTTACACAATAACCCTTATCACATAGCTGGCATATACTTAACAATTTATGTTTTAAGCCTTCAACTAATAACGCATTATCTATAAAAACTTTCTTAAGATTTCCAGTCATACCTGATCCAACCACCTTCTTTGTGGTATTATCTCCAAGTGTAACCTTGCCTCCATTCCTGGCTTCTAGTATTATGAATTGAGCAGTATCTCCAGTCATATACTTTGAACATCTGCTGTTTAGGTATCATATGCTCTCACAAGGTCTTGTGTGAGAGCGACCCTGCAAAAATATCAAACGTTAGACCTGAGAACTAAAATAAGTTTGGGTTCACCTTTTGGTAATTTATAATTAGATGCATGTATGATATGTCTAGGTTTATGCATCTTGGGTCTTCACACCAAATTAGTTTTTATCTTCAAAGTACAGGTGTGTGCTATATATCATAACAATCCACAATTATTACATTTGACTTTTGGAAAAGGATTCCTAAGTCTTCTACCATTTATTTATTTATTTAAGGATTGCATAAATTTAGGACATAAAATAGTATTAGTAAAATCTTCAAGTCTGGGTGGTATCCTATTATCCTCGAGAGCTTTTATTTTCAATTTATAAAAATAATTCATATCTTCCAAGATCCAATTCATATAATTTATTTTATATAATTTGCTCTCTGATTCATCCTTAATTTCTTAAAATCTTTCTCAAGTTCTGCATAGGATGATTTTAAATTCTCATAATTTTTATTCAAGTCATCAAACTCGTCAAGTAAATTCATGTGGTTGTTGTTAATTAAGGCAAGATCTTTCCTAAGGATATTATGTTCCGTTTTAAGTTCTTCAAATTATAATCTTAGATTAGCATGCATTTTCTTCATCTTCTTATATGCTTCATGCATGTGTTTAGAAACTTCAAACAGTTCATCATATGTTAAGTCACATACCTCTTCTTGATCTGACTGATCAATACTGTCGGCCATTAAGCACAGATTAGTGACTTCCTCTTCCTTTTCAGTCTCGTATGAATCTAAAGCTGAGTCCGCCCAGAAAGCTCTTTGAAACTTCTTCCTTCCCTTCTTTACAGTTGGTTTCTCCTCTACCTTCTCTTTGCTAGGAGTGGCTTTGAGTTTTGGGCATTCAGTCTTGATATGACCCGGTTTCATGCACACATAGCAAATCACATCATTTGAAGCCTTAGCATTTTTATTGAATTTACCTCTATTCCATTACTGGCATCTCTTCTGCTTCCTCTTTAGAAAGCCTTTGAATTATCTAGTCATCAATGTTATATCATCTTCATCCTCAGGTTGTGAGTGTTCAATCTCAGACTCTTCCACTTTCAATGCAATGTTCTTTTCCCTTCGAGGTTCACCTGCATCAATCTTTCTTTGGCCAACTCGTTGCTCGTAAGCAATTAGCGAACTAAGAAGATTGTGAATAGAATAAATGTTTAGATCTTTATACTCTGTAATTATAGTAATTTTAGCATCATAAGCATTAGGCAAACAATGAAGAATCTTATTAACCTTTTCAGCATTCGTTAGTTTCCTACCAAGTGCATGCAAAAAGGTGACTATTTGTGTAAATCTTGTGTACATATTAGAAAAGGATTAATTAGGTTTCATATAAAATAATTCATAATCATGCAACAAAATATTAAGTTTAGATTGTTTAACCACATTAGTCCCCTCATACGTTATACAAAGTCTATCCCATATATCCTTTCCACTTTTACAAGTGGAAACTCGCATGTAGTCTTTCGATTTTAAAGCACAAAAGAAATTATTCAAGCATTTGGCGTTTAGTTGTGCTAGGTCTCGTTCTTCTACTATCCAGTCTACAAAAGGTGTTTCAACTCTAACTCCATCAACTAGTCTAGTTGGTTTTGTATACCCTTCCTGAACTAAGTTCCACATATGATAATCAAGTGATTGTAAAAATGTAGACATGCTTGTTTTTCAAAAATTAAAAGGTATATTGTCAAACTGTAGAGGTCTAATTATAGAGTAACCCTTAGGTGTGTTTTGGTTTCCAAATGAATACATCTACGTTAATCAAAAAGTAGTCTAAACTTATGGTTTTGAAACAAAGCTCTAATACCACTTGTTGAAACTCGTTCACTAAGAATTAGGTTGTTAAACCTAAGCTTATGTCCCACGGCTAACCAAGAGGGGGGGGGGGTGAATTGGTAATTAAAAAAAAAATTACCCTCTTAAAATTTAGAAATAAAAACTAACTTTAGTGAGTTTTATAGAAATAGATTTTTCAACCACAAGTTATAAACATTAAAATAAAAATAGCAGAAAAATAAAGAACACCAAATATATAGGGGTTCCGTCAAAACCAGACCTACATCCACTCCCCGGAGGCCCCTTCTGAGTATTACACTAATACCAAAAGTGAATCTCCTTTTGCACCCACAGCAAGGCGGAGAAGCCTTTATAAAACCTCTTTCCACCACTACTGCGACAGATAACCGTCAACCTTTTACACTATCCCTAGAGCTGGTAGAGAACTGTCATCCTTTTACACTATCCCCAGTGTTAGCAGAGAACCCTTCGTCCTTTCACACACTCCTAGTATGGGCAGAGAACCCTTCATCCTTTCACACTCTCCTAGTGTGGGCAGAGAACCCTTCTTCCTTTTATACTCTCCTAGTGTGGGAAGAGAACCCTTCATCCTTTCACACTCTCCTAGTGTGGGCAAAGAACCCTTCGGTTGTTCACACTCTCCAAGTGTCGGCAGAGAACCTGATCTCCTTGATAGATCTTCTCACAAGAAATCTAGAAGGAAGAAAGAAAATAGTAAAGTAATTCCAAATCAAAAGTATAGACTCTTACCTTTAATCACCAAGTGAATCCTTCTCGCTTCAATAGTAAGAATCTTCTTTTGAATACTCTCTCACACTCTCTCCATGACTCTTCTTTCAATAGGCACGAAGATCAATGGGCAAAAAGATTATGTGGCAGTTTTGTTTGGACTATTTATAGGAAAGACACAAAAAACAGTCCAAAAACTTCAAATTTTCAAGTCAATACGTATTGGATCGTCCCGTACGATCGTGGATCATCCTGGACAATTTTACTTAAGTGCGTTGGAAACGAACCTAATGTATATGGGTACGAAATGACTTTGTACACACACATCATCTCGTATAAACTAGGTTCTTCCGGTACGAATGGTTATTCCATAGGTTGGTTCCCAAAATTGCAGAACGACACTTAATTTTCAGAGTCAACTCACTTCGTCCTGGGATGAAGTTAAGGTTCATCCGGATGAAAGTTTTATAGAGATCAAATCATCCTGGGATAAATACACTTCATCCTGGACGATAGCAATCCAGAGAGCTACTTGTCCTGGAATGAATACACTTTATTTTTGAACAAAAATTTTCAGAGAACATTTCATCCTAGGATGAATATACTTCGTCCTGGATGATCAGGACTTAGCAAAATTTTCTTCGACTCCTGCTTGTTCTATTGCTCTTATGAGGAGATAACTGGCTTGATCGTCCCGTAAGAACTATGTTCGTCCCGTACGATCAGTACAAATTTCTCAAGTTCTTCTTAAGTGTGTGTGTGTGTGTTCACTCAATTACAATCACTCCCTTTCAAAACTTAATTCAAAGAAAAAAATATAAGTTTTTAATCCACAAAGTATCTCATATTGAATTTGATTTAAAGTCTTTGTAGTCTGGAGTTTGATTTTCCTGAAATGTTAGTACACACAAGAGAAAAAACAAGTTTTCCAAAAAGTGTTAGGAGATAACTATTCATTAAACAATAATAGTTGAAATCATCAAAACTATAAAATTTTCAAGAATGTAAAACATGCAAATAGCAACTCTCTTAACATCCTGTAAGAGTAGAGGTAAATCCACCTGGTTTCAAATCTGCTCTGGTTGATAAGGAAGTCACATTTGTGGACAAGATTTTTTATGTTTTGCTTAAGAAGATGTTTCATGAGTTGAAGGTTAATAATGTAAATACTAAACCTTACATCAAGTTAGATTTCAAGGAAGAAGATGTTGTGATGTATGATGATGGTAAGGCAGTGAAGCTACGTGAAGAATCCAAAAATCTTAATGCCAATAGGTTGGTAAAGTCATTGGTATTTAAGGTTTTAGGCAAGGAGATGCCTCCACACTTAGTTACGTGGGAGGTAAGGCGCCAAAGGAATAAGTTTGGTAAATTTCATTTTACTTCACTTGGAAAAGGTTGGTTTTTGTGCTCATTCAATGAAAATGAGTCGATGGAGGCAGTGCTTTCAGGTGGACCCCGGTTTGTGAATGATCACATAATAGGCATGGAAAAATGAAATCCATATTTTTTGACTTTATCTATGAAGGGTCTTACTTCGCCAATTTGGATCAGGATGCCTCAGCTTCCTCTTTATTGCTGGGATGAGCAGAATATTGTAATTATTGCATTCAGGATTGGCACTCCTCTTATGTTGGATGGTAATTTATTTCAATGGGGGAGAAGAGAATTTGCTAGAATTTGTGTAAGGGTGAATATTGACCAAAGGCTTCTGCTATGGGTTTGGATTGACAGTATTTCAGGATGATTTTTTCAAAGAGTTGAATATGAAAAAATTTCATCCTTTTGTTTCCATTGTGGGAGGATTGGTCATGAGGAAAAGGATTGTAATAAGGAAAATAATTTTCCTTCAGAGAAGAAGGATTATAGAAAGGAAGGTAGGGTGGGAGATGGAATTGTAAAGGAGTCTGAGGTGTTGGTTTCTATTTCTTATGGTCCTTGGAAAATGGTTAATCGTAAGAAAGGTAGAGGGTTTAACCAACTGAGAGTTTTTTATAACAATCCTAAAATGAATGTTGTAAAGAATAACAGCTCTCTTGAACAGACTATACAGCCAGTTTAGAAGTTGGCCATCCCAGAGAGGGAACATGTTGTCCTAGGGAAGGAAGAAATCCAAAAATCTGATGGTGATAAAGGTTTGGCTGCTAGTAGCATGGAGGAGGCTGCCGTAAAAATGGTTAACAAAAATAGTGGGGTGAAAGTGAATAATAAAATAACTCATGAAATGTCTTTGTTGGAGCTTGATTGTAATAATAAGGGGGTTGATTTTGGATGTAATTCTGTAGATGCTGATGTTACTGCTGATGCTCTTCAATTTTCAGCATGTAAATTTTCTATTGTGGGTTGCTTGCGAACTCAAGCAGGTCCTGATGGATTGCTTGCGAACTCAGGTATTCCCTATTCTATTTCTGATAGTTTATAGATTGTGAATGGTGGTGCTGTCGAGAAGGACATTTTGGGAGTCAAGGACATATGGGAGGAAGAAGGTGCTGAGGAAGGGGAAATTGTGGTCAAGAATTTGGGTTGCAATGGTCACTTGGATCTTGCTGGTCGTAAGGAGCCAGTGATTAACCAGGGATCGGAGAAGGTTATTTCAACAGACTCCTCTGGTAAAAAAAATTAAAGCTACTGAAATATCTTAAATCCCTCGGGTCTTCAAACATCATTGCTCCAAATAGGAAGTTGGAAGGTGGAAAATCTAAGAAGATTGGGGGTGCCATCCTCACTCTTAAATAATGACTTCCTTGGCTTTTTGGAATTATAGAGGGGCCAAGAAAGTGGAGGCCGCTCTATATCTCAAGGAGTTGGTGAAAGATAACAATGCTTTTTTTGTGGGCTTGCTGGAAACAAAGTTGAATTCAGTGGACAACTCTCACATTTTAAAGTTGTTGGGAAGTAATTGGGATTCCTTTATGGTTCCTTCTGAAGGTCTCTCTGGAGGGTTGATGGTGTTATGGAGAAAAGATCTAGAGGCGTTCTCAATGATTGAACATTCTACTCAAGTGATTATTGGAAATTTGGAAATCCTTAATAAAGGTTGTTGAAAGGTGGCGTCGGTTTATGCAAGTCCGAAAGCTGTAATTAGGAAAGGATTATGGGAATGTTTGGAGAGACATTGTTCTGTTGATTTTCCTATGGTGGTGGGTGGTGAATTTAACTGTGTGCTTTCTCAGGTGGAAAAAAGAGGCGGAAAAAAATTCATCATGTCTTAAGGTTCTATGGATTTGAAGAATTTCATGATTCATAATGATCTCCATGAGGTGAAGTCTATGGGTCCCAAGTACACTTGGTGCAATAATAAATCGGGAGGGGCTCGGATTTTAGAGAAATTGGACAGGTATCTTATTAATTCCACTGCTTTGAATTCTATTCTTCTTGCTCAGGTGAAACACCTTTCAAGGATAGCCTCGGACCATTGTCCTATTCTTTTTAAAATCTTTAAACCTTTGGAGACTTACAATAGAGGGATTCGTTATGAAGATGTGTGGTCTTCCTACCACGGGGCTGCTGCTATTGTGAAGAAAATATGAATAAGGGTAGTGGGAATGACCCGGTCACCTCTCTCAACTTGAAATTTAAAAGAGCTCTTATAGCTCTTTTCTTTTAGAGTAGAGCTAAGTTTAAAAATCTGAACTTAGTAAGGGTTAAGTTGAAGGAGGAGATTTTGGAAATCCAATTAGAGGAAGTCGATGGGGTTTTATCTGTAGAAAAACTACAGCTTCATAGATTTAAAGTCAATGAACTCAATGTTACATTGGCTCGGCTCAATTCTTGGTGGAGGCAACGAGCTAAAGCTAAGTGGGTGGAACATGGTGACACCAATTCTTCCTTTTTTTAAAGCATTTGCAAATGCTAGAAGAAATCAGAATTAGATTAGTCATATGAAAACTCAAGGAGGTTCGGTTACTGAAGATTTAGCTGAAATCCAGAAACTTTTTCGGGATTTTTTATTCAAAAATGGAAGTATAGGGAATGCTTGATGGATGGCTGGCCGACTCCATATAATACTATTGGGGAAGATGACCTTAGCAAGCTGGATGTAGATTTTACTTTGGATGAATTACAGGAGGTGGTGGACAAGGCCGGTTCAAACATTTCACCCAGTTTGGATGGGGTCACCTTCTCCTTTGTCAAAGACTTTTGGAAGATTGTTAAGAAGGATGTTTGGCAAGCAGTTAGTCATTTTCTTTCTTCTGGGATTATGCACCATTTTTGGAAGGAAACAATGATTGTCTTAATCCCTAAGATCAAAAATCCACAGGTGGTTTCTAATTTCAGGCCAATTAGACTTTGTATGACTATTTATAAAGTCGTTGCAAAGTTTATACTGAATAAAATGGAGAGGGCTATTCACGAGATCATTTCGGCAAAGCAAGCTGCTTTTATCAGAGGCAGATCCTTGTCTGAACATGTTCTTCTGGCTCAGGAAGTCTTCAACAAATTCTGGTATTCTAAAGCTAAGAAAGGCCTCTTGGCTATCAAGTTGGACATGGAGCAAGCTTATGACAGCATGGGATGGCAAACTCTAAGAAAGTGCTAATTCATTTTAATTTTCCTAACAAATTTAGGGATCTTTTAATGCAATGCATTTTTGATCCTAAATATTGCATTTTGGTTAATGGGAAAAAGTCGGATTGGATCATAGGCAAATGTGGTTTTAGACAAGGTTGTCCCTAGTCTCCATATTTGTTTATCCCTTGTTCCCAAATTTTGTCGGATGCTATAAACCAGAAGAAGAATTATTTTGGTATTTTTATTACTCCTAGTGCTCCCAAGATATCACACTTGCTTTATGCCGATGATGTTTTATTATTCTCGGAGGCTAATGTTTGGTAGATTAAGGATCTGAAGAGCATTAATTCCCAATATTGCAAAAGGTCGGGACAACATGTTAATCATTCGAAATCAAGTATAATGTTTGGTAAGCATACTATAATCAGAATAAAGATGAAGATTGGTAGAATTCTCAAGTACAAAGTTGTTAATGGAATAAATTATCTTGGTGTGAAGCAAACTTTAAGGAGATTGGTTGCTTCTGACTTTCAAAACTTGCTGGAATCTGCTGCTAATAAACTGAATACTTGGAGGAAGCATTGTATTTCATTGGAGGGAAAAGTTATTATGGTTAAATCTGCGTTTCTTGGTCTTCCAATGTTCTTATCCTCTCTTACCTTGGTTCCTTTGAGTATTCTTAAAGAGTTTGACAAGATGTGTAGATGATTCTTGTGGAATAAAAAAAGTAGTGTTGGGCTGTACTATGCCTCTTGGGAGCTGCTTTGCAAGCCGAAAGATGAAGGGGGACGTGGACTGTTTTTTTCGGTTTCCAAGGTTGGACCTCTTCGAGCAAAATTTGATTGGGACCTCTTCATGAAGACTGATTCGTTGCTCTATAGAAACAAATATGGAAAGGATGTTTGGAATGATCTGGTGAAGAGTGCTTGCTCTCCTACTTGGAAGATTATTGTCATAGGGGCTTTCTTTCTTTGGAACATTGTGAGGTGGAATATCTCTAATGGGAAATTTATTAACTGGATGCTTGACTCTTGGGTCCTTGATAGAAGCTTCTCTAAATGGCCGACATTTGTAAATACTATTGAGTCTTCCAATTACAATTTATGCAATTTTATTTTGGAAGGAGTGTGGAATATGAATCAGTTACAGCTGTTCTTTGGAGAACAGCTGGTGGAGCTTATCAGTCAAATTCCGATTGCAGCTAACAACAACTGTGATTAATTGGAACTAAAAACGAAGAATTCAAGGAAATTTATTACAGCTTTGTCTTTTGAATCCCTGATCGATTGTAGTACATATCTTAACCATTGGTCATGGATGAAGAAATTAAAATTGAGATCAAGAGTTGAACTCTTTTGGTGGAGGCTTTATAATGAAGCGACTCCTTCGAATGCATTTCTAGTAAAAGAAGATTAAGTGGAGCTACTGCTTGCCCGAGAGGATGTCACGTAGATGAAGACTGCTGGCATATAGCGGGGAGTTGTGTTAAACTTTAGAATGTTATCAGGTTGCTGAACAGATGGGGCTTTCATATTCCATTATTTAAAGATTTCAAAACCTGCTTGGATGGGCTTAAGAGGTATGCAGGTTACAAATCCTTTATTTCAAATCTCTATTGTACATCTATTTTCCTTGTTTGGAAAAGTAGATGTAAGTTGGTTCATGAAGGAGTGGAGGACTCGGATAGAACCATCGTAGCAAACTCAGTTTCTTTGACTACGGTGAGCAACTTTATCAAATCTTTTCTCGGACAACTGGGATGTCAACCAGCGCAAGCTGTCTAATTCTTGGCATCCTCCTCCACCCGGGTGGATAAAGATTAATGTAGATGGTGCACTGAAATGTAACAACATGGCTGGGATTGGGGGCGTGGTTAGGGATGACAAGGGTCAATTTTTGTTAGCATTTGGAGCTCAATACGTGCATTGGGATATAGCAATAGTGGAATTAATGGTTGTTTATTGCTTGAAGAATTTTCAACAATAATTGATGTATGAATCTCAAGGTGTGATGATAGAAGGTGATAACTTTAATATTGTTAAAGTTCTTCAACTGGATTTGAAGGATTGGAAGAATAAAGGAAGAATAGATGATAACTTGGCTTTCTTACAAGACTTCAACCAAGTTTTGTTTTCGTTTTGTAGTAGAGGGTGTAACAAATTAGCAGAGGTTTGTGCTAATTTGGGTGTGAATAATTCCTTTATTTGGTTTGATCCTACGGATGTAAAGATTCCTCCTTCATTTTTGTATTGTTTGAAGGAGGAATATGATGCTTTAGGTTCTTTTTGAGTTGGTTGTAATTTTCTTAGTTTTTTAATGCAATCTCACATTCTTCTCAAAAAAAAAAAAAAAAGATGATTCAAAATTAACTTGATCTTCCAGGCCGATCTCACGATCTTCCTAAATGATTAGTTCAAAACCAAGGAAAACCATCTAGAACATCGGTTGGAAAAGAGCTGGCCAATGTTTGATCGTCCAGGAGCAACCAAGGATTTTTTAAATGATCGACCCAGATGATCCTACGATCATCCAGGTCAATGTGATCGTATCAATCAAGCCTTAATTATTCTCCTTAATTACAAGATTAATTTAGGCATAATTGTGTTAAATCATCCAGGCCGATGTAATGGATCGGCCTGGCTGATGTCCAAAAATAAATCTTACCTAAATAGATCTGGCGGTTGATTCTTTCTGATTTGAGCTTATCATCTTGGCTGATACAAGGATTGTCTAGGATGATGTACTTAATGACGGCTGCCTTAACCAAGATGCCCTAATTAGAATTTCTATTTTTAGTCTGAACGTCTTGGCTGATATGAACATCATCCAGGATTATGTACTCAAAATAGAAAATAACAGAAAAACCCTCAAGTGTGTGTGTGCAAGGTTACTTAGCATTTGGAACCACTTTTATAATGGACTCAATAAAGGAAAAATTACAAACTAACTCAAACTAAATCTACCCAATCTTGAGATGGCTTGAGTTACACTCGATCTTGTGAACCTAAAAAAGTTAGTAGTCAAGGCAATCCTAGATAATTATGAATGTTTGCTATCATTAAAAGTCTAATCCATAAACTTAGATTTTCAACAAGGAAGAGAACCCGACTCCTTTTGCTTCCTCCTGAAACAGAAAGAGAACCTTGATCGATTATTGAAGTGGACCTCTCTCAAACCTTTAATAACAAGGGACGATGATCAGAGAAGATGACTTGGATCCTTACTATTACCAACCTTTATGAAACCCCTCATAAACTCCCCCTCATAAGATCTTCTCTCTCTCTCCTCTAGGCTCTCTCAAGTCAAGACAGTAGCAAAAGATTATCTCTTGGGTAGAATATAAGGTCTTAAATAGAAGAGCTTCAGAATAGCTCTTAATAGCAATAAACTGACATTATCGTCCAAGATGATCTGGAGATCATCCTATACGATCAGTACAAATTCAGCTCAATCAACCAAAATGATTTGAGACGATCAAAAGAAAATTAATTCATATCATCCAGGATGATTGTATATCATCCAATACAGTTAGTTTAATTCGTTCAATATTGTCCAGCACATCAACCAGGTTGGATGTTTGGATGATGAAAAAATTGCTTAATCATCCAGGACGATCTTGAAATTATCCAGGATGATTAGTATAAAATGACAAATATCATCCAGATGATCGCACTGACTGGATGTCTAGATGATGGAAAAATGACTTGATTATCCAGGCCAATCATAGAACATCCTAGATGATTAGTTCAATTTAGTACATATCATCTAAAGAATTGCCATGAATAAACCAGGCCGATTAAACATTATCCAGGAAGAATTAAGGTTTTATATAAAGGATCATCATAGATGATCTTATGATCCTCCAAGATGATGTGATCATTCAATCAACCTTAATTAATTTCCTTTATTACCAGAATAATTTAGGCATAATTGTGTTGTATTATCTAGGTTGATGTCCTGGATGATGTAAAAAAATAAAAGCTACCTAAATAGATCCGGCGACTGATTCTTTCTGATTTGATCCTATCATCCCGGCCGATATGAATATCATCCAGGATGATGCGCTTACTAATGGATGCCTTAACTAGGATGCACTAATTAGGGTTTCTATTTTTAACTGATCATCTAGACTAATTTATGGATCAACCAAGATAATGTGACCAGAAATAGCAAATTCTAAAAATAGACCAAATTTTTCTCCCAAGTGAGTGTGTGCATGGTTACTTAGCATCAGGAACCACTTTATTTATAATTGACTCAAGAAAAGGAAAATATTACATACTGACTTAGACATAGTTTACCCAATCTTGATCTGGTTCAAATCACAGTTTTGAATTTGCGGACCTGAAAAGTTAGTAGGCAAGACAGTCGTAGAGAAACAGAAATGTTCGCTATCATCAAAATTCTACTCCCTGAAATTAGATTTGTAATAATCTCTCCCTTTTTATGATGGTAAATACAAAGATAATTAAAAATGTTCAAAGCAGTTTAATGGAAATAGTGTGAAGAAACAAACATTCAACTATCCAACATAAAACTCAACCAATAAAATAATACAACTACTCTACCTTTTAACATCACAAAAAGGAGGAGGGAAACTAGAACAGAAAGAAAGCAGAGACTGCCAAACATAATCAAACTACAATAAGAAACAAAATAACATAATAAAAATAAACTAAAAGAAGGATGGTCCCTAATCATCTGAAGGAGGAGGTGGTGGTGGTGGTGGTGCCAATTGAAAATACCTAAAAAGAGTGGAAAACTGCTCTCCGAACCAGGACATATATTGGTCATGCTAGTGCTACTGGTGAGCCATATAAGTGTCAAAGCAAGCGAAGTCCTCAACAAGTTACTGCTCTTACACAGCAACGTAGGTCTCAAACTATGTCTCCCACTGGTCGAATCGCTCCACCAACTGATCCAGTTGAGAGTGCTGGTGGAGCGGAGCAGGTAGAAGAATAGGTACAGGAGCTGCCTCCTTCTCAGCTCCTTCAGCTTCCTTGTGCCTTCGGTGGAGATGAGTACTGTGAAGAATATGGAATGAGGTATTTTTGTAGAATGTAGGCTAAAAATTTGGAGGGGCAGGATATTAGAGGTTTTATTTAGATTCTAGACATAGACAATGATATATCCTAGAGCAAGATTAGGCTTCCTCCTATGTTCTGGATCTTGAATACTATTCAGATGCATAATGTATCTAAAAATCAAATTAGAGGCATTAAATTCATGATGGGACAAATTGTAGAATGTGGTGATTGAAAGGAGTTGAGAGATATGAATGCGATCACCAACTTTTAGAAGAATAGAGGTGCAAAGGACATGGTTGGTTATCCTAGCATCTTTGAGTAATCTGTTAGATTCTCCAACATGAAAGGAAGCAATAGTGCTTCTCAGAAAGTGGTTGGCTAGTGCCCAATCGTAGTCAGGATCTTGATAAAGGATGTGGAGTTTAACTCTTATGGTGGACAGTTCTAGGAGTTCTTGATAGTCTTGATATGTGATTTCGACTATACATATATTCACATAAGACTGAAGAGAAGTAAAAGTCGAATTAATGCAAAGGCTAGCAAAAAACTCAAACATTAACTCTAAATTAAAAGGGATAGTAAGAATAAGGAGGAAAGTTAGGGTAGTGTAAGAAAATAAATTAAGGACAGTATATGAAAGGATATTAGGGTTGATAGTTTGGGAAACATTGATCCCGGCCATCTTGTACCTCTGATAGGAGGTTTGATCGGCCACCTCACTGAATCGAGGGTCCAGATTTTCCCTCGAGGAGCTTCCAGAAGGCATGCGAGACCTCTTTCCACTTTCCATAATCAGGAAAGTAGAAGGGAAGTAAAAGAAAGAGGTTGAAGAAAGATTGTATGAGAAAAATTGATTGAATGCCTTGGTTTCTAAAGAAATGATCCGATCATCTTGGATGATTGCAAAATTTTCCAAGATGATATGGTGCAATAATTATGTCTGGGATGATTGGTTAAAAATGTGGTAATATCATCCAGGATGATCAGATATCGTCTACGATGATAACACACAGGTGATCATCTAGAGGAGTCATTCCGGATGACTGTTGAAAAAGTAGACCATCCAAAACAATTAAGTGGATCGTCTAGGATGATCAACAATAATTGATTATACCGGTCGAATTAAAGTTGTGTCAAATTTTGCCACGTGGATCGTCTAGGATGGACATGTGTATCATCCTGTACGAATATCAATAATTGAGCAAAAATTGTGAAGATCATCCAGGATATGGAGGATCGTCTAGGATGATCACAAATAATTGAGAAGAATTTGTGAAGATTGTCTAGGATAAGGAGGATCATTTAGGGCAATCACAAATAATTGAAATAGAAGATGATAAGATTGTCCAGGTCGATAACGAATCGTCCAGGATGATCAGAAGCAGAAGAGTCAAAATAGCCATTAGATGGAATTTCAAGAGTGAATTGAACATATTGTCTAAATATGATATAAATATCATCTGGGATGATGTGAAAAAAGGTTTAAAATCAAATAATGGATGGAGATGATCAAAGAATGGATAGAGATGATCAAAGAAGGCCCAAAAAATATAAAAATCAACAAGAAAGATAAAAATAAAATTCAAAAAAGACACAAAGAAAAATTTAAAAGGAATGAAATAACAAAGTTTTTTTTAAATCAAAGTCAAAATATGATAAATTCTCCATGTTATTTAATTAAAAAATTATAAGAATCAATGAGTTAATACTGTCAAAATATAAAAAACGGTAAAATAACAAATCATGTTAGCCCAAGCTCAAACTTCACACAGGGCAAATCGTCTTTTGAAAATAAAGGTCTAAATTAGAAAAATCAATTGGAAATAAAAACATATCCATTCAAACTTGGTTCCATAAAAATATTTTATAGAATAATATATCAAAGTAATTAGTTATAATCATAAATTCGAAAATCAAGCCTTTCAAAAATATTAATTGACACTTGAATTCTTCTGAGATTTAAAATTTTAAAAAGAGAGGAAGCTTGCTTTTTGGTGGACTCATTTTATGCCTCTTGTCAATTGATTGGCGCTCTTTGCGCATCTTTAATTTTTGATACACTTTGTGTATTTTGTTTTCAATTTGTCATCATTATACATCTTTTGATTTTGCATCGTTGCCAATTTTTTTTATTTATTTTTTGCAAGCCAGATCCCTTTTCCAAAATTCTTAAATATTTTTAGTTGTGATTGTATCTTCTAGATATTAGAGAAGAAAAACTAACTCTAATATAAGGAAGAATGAAACACAAAATAGAATAAATAATTATGTGATAAATATACTGATAAGATTTTGAAAAATCTGAAGGTAATATAAAGACATTGAATACTATAAATATAAGATAAATTACTGTATCAAGATTGAAAATATCTCAATCGCAAAGTCCAGTTCTTATTTTGAGATAGACTTTTATTTAGAAAAGAAAATTACACCACTAAAAAAGAACTTAGAGGAGGAGAAACAATCAATGATGTTTTTTCCTTTTAACAGATTAAGAGATGTAAAACATTTACTCAAGTTTTCAAAAAACAAAAATATGGCATAAAATATTATTTCAGCAGTGACCAAAAAGGAAAAAAACTAAAAAAAAATAAAAATAACAGAGATGAAACAACTACAAAATAACTGTAGAAATAAAAAACTAACTCAAAATTAGAATGGAAAGAATAAAAAATAACAAAAATCAACAGAGTAGTAAATATGTAAATCAGAATTTATTAAGCAGCATGTTTATGCAATTAAGGGACACTAGCCTCCACTATCCAAGTACCATATGCTCTCATGAGGTCTTTGGGGAGAGCACACCTACAAAATCATCAAATGTCAGATTTAGAAACCTAAATAGGTTTGGGTCCCTTCTTATGAAAAGAAGAATGTATAACATATGTGTTATGCTATGAATCATGCAATATGGGTCTTCACACCCAATATGTACTGTGGCGAATAGTGCAAGTGGGTGAAATGTGTCCTGGCATGCCACATGAAAAACATATAACTCCAGGACAATGATTTACTAATCTATTCATGTTATAATTTCTCTTCCTAAGTATTTGCTTTAGATCACATGTGGTTGTATTCCAATTTCTCTCAAGTGCATTCAATTTAGCTTTAAACCTCAAATTAACACTTTTTAAAAATAGCATTATCAACATTCAAATGTGCTCCTTATTCTCAAATTCTTCAATATAAGTTTTAAAATCAGATTCAAGTGAGGTGTAGGATGATTTCAAAGAATCATGCTCAATTATCAATCCAGAATGCTTTTTATTTAAATCATCAAACTCATCAATTAAAGACATGTTATTGCGATCAAGTTGAGTGTGTTTTTTCCTTAAAACTTCATGCTATTTTTAAAAATTCATAAACTCCAATTTCAAACTAGCATGCAATTTCTTAAGTTTCTTATATTATGCATGAATTTTCTCACAAATTTTAAGTAATTAATCATAGGTTGGTTCACATATCTCTTCTTGGTCAGATTGACCAAGATAATCTCCCATTAAGCACAATTTTATTATTTCCTCTTCAACTTTTATCTTAGATGAGTCTGATGCAGAATCTTCCCAGAATACCTTTTACTACTACTTCTTATCCATATGTTTTCTAAACTTAGGTTTCTCCTCACCCTTCTCTTTGCTTGGGAGATCCTTAAGTGTAGGACAATCAGTTTTGACATGTTCTGGCTTCCTGCATTTGTAGCAAACAAGATCATAAGAACTTTTAAAGCTTTTGCTTTCCTTACCTTTTTTTACTTCTGATGATACTTGTTGTTCTTCCTTAAAATGCTTTTGAATTGCCTAGTGATGAAGGCAACATCATCATTTTTAGACCCAAAAAATTTAGTGTCTGTGTCATTTCCCTTTAGCACCAAAGATTTTCTCATTCATTTTCTCATCTACATACAAGTTTCTTTGATTCACCCGTTGCTCGTAAGCAATGAGTTATCCAAGTAAGTTATCAATCGAATAGGTATTTAAATCTTTAGATTCAGAATATACAGTAATTTTAGCATCAAATGGAGAAGGTAAACATCTCAAAATTTTATTAACCTTTTCATAATTTATGAGTACTCTTACTTTAGCATGCAGTGAGGTGATAATTTGAGTAAATCTAGTATATATGTTAGAAATTAAATCATTAGGTTTCATATAAAAAGTTCATAGTCATGCAATAAAATATTCATCCTTTATTGTTTTACTTCATTGGTTCCTTCATAAGTGATACATAATTTATCCAAAAAAATTTTACCAGTAACACAAGTTGAAACATGCATGTAATCTTCATATTTTAAAGCCCAGAAAAAAACAGTTCAAACATTTCACATTAAGTTGTGCTAAATCTCTATTATCAAGAGTCCATTCAGTGAATGAAAGTGGAATAGTAACACCATTACAGTCGGAGGTGTATAACCATCTTTAACAAGCATCCACATGTGATAGTCATTCGATTATAAAAATATCGACATGTGAGTTTTCCAAAAATCAAAGGAAATATTATCAAACAAAGGTGATCAGGTAATAGAATACCCTTCCGCGGTATTACAATTAGCGGAGTTAGCCATTGATCGAAATTCAAAAGTTTTCAAAAATTTAATTTTATGAATCCCGCTTTGATACCACTTGAATGTTTGCTAGGGATGTTAAGCCCTTATGAACTAGCCCAAGGCTAACCAAGAGGGGCGGTGAATTGGTATTTTTTTAAAAAACTTTCAATCAAAAACATAAAATCAAACCAAACAAAAATTGAACCCAAAGAAATTTAAAGTGCAAAAATTAAATGCAAAAAAATAGTAATAAAGAACACATAAATTTATAGTTGTTCGGTCAATGCAACCTATGTCCACTCCTTGGAGGAACCCTTCAAGTATTGCACTAAACTCAGGGACTCTCCCTTTTGTCCCATAAAAAGGCAGAGAAGCCTTTACAAAACCTCCTGTCAACCGACTCAAGTGAGGAAAAGAACCCGACTCCTTTTGCTTCCTCTTAAAGTAGGCAGAGAACCTTGATCAATTGTTAAAGTGGATGTCCCTCGAATCTCCAAGAATAAAGGATGGCGATCGAAGAAGATGACTTAGCTCCTTACTTGAAGCAACCTTTGTGAAACCCTTCATAATCTCCCTCTCACAAGATCCTCTCTCTCTCTCTCTCCCTTTCTCTCCCTCTCCTCTAAGGTCTCTTAGGTCAAGACAACATAAAAAGTTAATCTCTTGGTTAGAACAATAGGTCCTAAATAGAAAAGCTTCAAAATAGCTCTTAATTACAACAAATTGATATTATCGTCCAGGACGATCTAGAGATCATCCTGTATGATTAGTATAAATTTAGCTCAATCATCCAGTACGATTTGGGATGATTAGAAGGAATGTTGTTCATATCGTCTAGGATGAAAGTATATCATCTTGTACGATTAGTTTAATTTGTCGAATATCGTCCAACACATTGCCCTGGTTGGATGTCTGGATGATAAAAAATTACTTTATCATCCAGGATGATCTCACGATCATCTAAGACAATTAGTATAAAATGACAAATATTATCCAGACCATCGTACTGAATGGATGTCTGGAATATGGAAAAATGACTTGATCATCCAAGCTGATCATAGATCATCCCAAATGATTAGTTCAATTTAGTACATATCATCTTGAGAATCGCCCTAAATGAACTAGGCCGATTAAAATCATCTAGGAAGATTTAAGGTTATGTTTAACGGATCATCCCGGATGATCCTGTGATCATCTAGGATGATTTGATTATTCAATCAACCTTAATTGCTTTCCTTAATTACCAAATTAATTTAGGTATAATTATGCTGTATAATCCAAGATAATGTCCTGGACGATGTCCAAAAATAAAAGCTACCAAAAATTTGATGATGTGTTTATTGACGGTTACCTTATCTATAATGCCTTAATTAGGGCTAACTAATAATCCAGGCCAATTTATAGATCATCCCAAATGATGTGACCAAAATTAGTAAACTCTAAAACCAGCCAGAAATGTTCTCTCAAGTATATAGGTGCAAGGTTACTTAGCTTCAGGAACCACTTTATCTATAATTAACTAAAGAAGAGGAAAAGATTACAAACTAACTCAGACCTAGTCTACTCAATCTTGAGCTGGTTCAAATTATAGTTTTGATCTTGTGGATCTAAAAAGTTAGTAGGTATGACAGTCGCATAAAAATAGAAGTGTTTGCTATCATCAAAATTCTATTCCCTGAAATCAGATTCGTAACAAACAGTCTCTTCAAAATCTATTTCTTCTATTTGGTTATAACCCTTAGTCACCAGTCTTGCTTTATTTCTCACCACTACACCTGAATTATTCATTTTGTTTTTGAAAATAAATTTAGTTCCAACAATACTCTTGTCTTTATATCTTTTAACTAGTTTCCAAACATCATTTCTCACAAATTGATTTAATTTATCTTGCATAGCTAAAATCTAGAATTCATCATATAGTGCTTGATTTGTATTTTAGGGTTATATATTACCTAAGTACATACCTAGTTCTAACACCTTTAGATTGGTCTTTTATGATTTCTTCCTTATTATGACTTAAAGAATATCTCCATTCTCTAGGAAGTGTATTTTTTTATTCTACCATTTCTTCCAGATTTGTAGATTCCACTCCTTAGGTTACTTCAACCACTACTTCTTTTTCTACCCTAGACTATCCAAACTCATTAGATTTATCAAAAACTAAATGAGTGGTCTCCTCTACCACCAGTATCCTTTTATTAAAAACTATAAAAGATTTTGTAACATTTTTTTATCCTAGGATGACTCCATCATATTTTGGGCCAAACTTTACTAACAGAGATTTCTCATTATTTAGAATGAACACTTAACATCCAAAAATATGAAGGTAGAGAGGTTGGGTTTCCTACCCTTAAGGATTTTATAGGTTGTCATGTTCAGCTTGGATCTAACATTAAACCTATTCAGAACATAAAAAGGCTATGTTTATCACTTCTTACCATAAGTATTTAGAAAGTGAATATTTAGCTAATAAGGCTCTAGCGGTTCGTACCAATGTCCTGTTCTATCTTTCACCTAACCCCTTCTACTGAGGGGTTCTAGCAACTAAAATATTATGATCTATCTATTAGTTCTTGTATTTGGATTCAAATCTTTCATTTTCAAATTCTCCACCATAGTCACTATGAATGGTCATCTTCGTCTAAATTTAAGTGGAGAATGTCATAAATTCCTCGAATGATTCATTTTTGTGAGATAAGAATCTAACCCAAATAAAACTCAGATAATCATCAACAATCACACACCCAAAGACTTTCCCTCCTAGGATTGTAGTTCTAACGGGTCCCAAGATATCCATGTGAAGGACTTTTATAAGTTTTCTAGTGTTAGTGTCCCTAATAGAGTGGAAGGAGGATTTGATTTGCTTTCCTAACTAAAAGGCATCACATAGGTGGTCCTTCATGAACTCTGGTTTGGGTATGCCTATCACAAAGTCTTTTTATGTGATTTTTTTAAGATTTTTCTTTCTTACATGATAAAGTCTTCTATGCCACAACCAAGAATCATCTGCATTAATTTTTAGGTAAAGAGAGTTAGTAGGTTTAATGTAGTTTGAATCAAGCATGTAAATATTATTAACACTTTTTCCTTGCAGCATAATACTTTTATTTAAGCTTATAATACAGGTGGTAGTTGTTGACCTCATTTTTGTATGAGGTCACTAGGACCAACCAAAATCCTAGGATCAATCCAAATCTTAGACCATTCTTAGCCTTAATCATATCCTTTCATCTACAATCATTTAATTTATTATGAGTGATGCATATAATTTAAATTCATGTAATCATATCCAAAATCCAATTTAAATAAAGATTTCTAAACAAAAATCCAAAGCTAAAAGGGCATGTTCTGAAATCCTGTTCGAGTGATTTTTCTTTAAACACTTCAAACTCAAGTCAAATGACCCCCACTTCATGATCTATCAATTGAATATTGATTAGGAATGTTCTTATGGTCTACCTTCCAATTTTGAACTCATTATGCAATGTTTAACCCCATAAATTGAATTTAAAGCCAAAGGCTATAAAACCATTAAGTATTTATAGCCTATGCCACTAGACCTACTACCTAGAAGATTTTGACCTTTTAGCCTTCTCCAAACCCATTGATTATGTCCATACACTTGATTATGATATTTTTAACATTAAATTGTATTATGGTGGACCCACATTGACCCCTAGTTGACTAGGGGACAATATGATCAAAATGCCCCCAAAGGGCAATTTTGGACTTTTCTCTAAACTCCAATGTAGCCTTATCAAAACAAACCTTGAAAACTCTCCCAATGCATCCTAATCATTATTTGGACTGCATAGGATTCAAACCCAGACCCTGGTTAAGCCGGATTGACTAGGTCAACCAAAAATGACCAAAATATCCCTTTGGTGTATGAACAATGATTTTAAATCAAATGACCCACCCAAAACTTGGAATCTCCTCCAATATATTCAAAATATCAAACCAAACTCATTAAGTTCAAACTTAGGCTCTAGGTCAACCTAGTTGACCAAGTCAACCTAGTTTGACTAAATAACCCTTTAAGGGTTAAATGGGTCAATCCAATCCATATAACCAAATCAAACCATTTAAACCCCAAATTCATTTCAAAACATATCACAATCATGATTCAAACATCTTCAAATTTTATTTTGGATCAAACCCTAGCTAGCTTGACTAAATCACCAAGTCATTCAAATTATCATTATGTAGCGTTGAGCATCCTCAACACTACTCCAACCAATTAGCATGAATATTTGACTGCCACCTCATTAGTCAAAGGTATAGTTAATTGGTCAAAGTAGCCAACCAATTCAAATTACATGCTTATATGACTTTGCCACCTTGGCAAGCCAAATCATCATGATAAATCCAAATCTTTATGCATTTGAAAGGCTGGGAGGGTTACTTTGCAGCAGCCTAGAGCTTTTCTCTCTCTTTAACCAAAGCAACTAATCATTAGGAGGAATGGAATGATCTCACTCCTCACTCAAAGCTTTGCTCCACTCAATATCATTCAAAATATTCAATCCCAGTAGTTTTTATCCCATCCCAGCCACCATTTAAGCTCTCCACATATAAATAAGGCCCCTCCAGCCTTTAGAGTGGATGTTGAAAATCTTGAGAGCCCAAATTAAGAAGACAGAGAAAGGGTAATTGTTGTGGCATAATTTGATGCACCCGTCAAAGCTCTTGGACCCTTAAAGGAAGTTCGAGGGAATTCAAATAGCTTTCCAACAAGCTAATGATCAACCAAATCCATTCAAAGGATTGTAAGATATCCTAACTTTTCTCTAAAACTTTAATTCAAAACTGTAGCAAATATACAACACATAAAGCCTCCAAACTTCAGGTGTTGAAAGATTAGGTTGCTATAAATTTGTGTTTCAAATTTCATCAAATTTGGATGATTATTTTAAAGTTATGGCTAATTATAGTTTCAACTCAATTTTGAATTGTTAAATTTAGCTTAATCAGAGCCATCCAATCGTGTCATCTGCAAGATAGTACATCTCTGGTAGTGTCAGAATGCACATTTTGTCTGACAATCCAAACAACGGATCTAGTCCTAGACCAAATCCTATGATGTGGCATGCTGTGCTTATAACACGCGTCCCGTTTTATAATTTTAGTCACATTGAATTAAAAATTCAAATTAAATAGCTAAAACTTCCAAAATTCATAAAAAAAACTATTATTTCACCAATTTTTTGTTCTTGGGCTCAAATGAAAGTTCTTGATCTCAACTATTTATTAAAAGTAAAATCATAGTATTTTGACCCCTGAATTGAGAATTACTTGGGTTTATTAAAAATTCAAAATTTTTAATTTTCCCACAATACAATAGACCAATTGAGCCCAACTTTTAGTGAAATATTTTTAAAAATCTTAGGCATCACCTATAATTTTTTTAGGACTAGATGTTCAAAGGATTTTTATGATGTGAATTTTAAAAGAAATGGGTCAATTTTGAACCCAAAATTTTGAAAATTTATAACTCTTCAAATTCTTAGTATTAGGCTCCATAATTGATGTTGTGTGCTTGCATATGTTTCAGGGTTAGATGACAAAAATTTTAAACCCATTTAAATGTTAGAGACACCTAGGAAAAATATTTAAGGAAATTGTTCAAACTCCTAATAGGAGTGAAACATTAGAACCTCAAACATAGTGACATTATCTAACTTAGATTCAAATTTCACTGGATTTGGAGGTCATTAGGTTAGAAAATTACATAAATCAAATTTTATCCATTTTATGTGACCAGAAAATTCAAACAATTTTAATAAATCCAATTTAAATCTAAAAATTACAAATAATATATTTAAATGGCCATAAATTAATCCTTTATCTAGGAAAAATAAAATGCCCATCAATGGACTTTGAATTTAACTTTAATTTAGGTTTTGGTGAAAATAAAATATTTAATTAAATGAAATAATTAAAAAATAATAAAAATTCCAAATCAATTCTAAACTCTTGAAAACACTCCTATGGGTCATTCATGACCTTTGGAAGTGATTCCATATAGTTTAGAAAAAATTTGGAGTCAAATCATAAAAACCTCCTTAAATCATGACTAATTCCCGAAAAATTGAAATTGAGAAAACTCTAAGGAATTCAACTCCTATGAAAAATCTAATATTTATTAAAAATATCAAACCTTAAAAAACAATTAAAAGTCATAAAGTCAACAATCTGGTCAAACTCAAGTCAAACTTCAAGTCAAATCATCAAACCTTCATAACTAATTATAAAATAATCTAAATCCAGCAAACTTATAATCTAACTAATTATCTTAATTTATAATATTTTATAAAAATACTAACTTTTTAGAAATTAATCTTAATCTAAAAGTCAAAATTTGACCCCTCACTTTAATGAATAAAATAATAAAGAAAATTCAAAAAATTGAATAATTAATTAAAATACCAAGAATTATCAATTTGATTAATAAAAATTAATCAATCTAAATAATAATAATAATAATAACATTTCATTATAAAATAATTCTTAATACATTAATATTTGAACTCTAATTAAAATCTTCATTCAACCTTCAACAAATCTGAATATTAGAAAAATTAAACCAATTTCCCAAAATAAGAAATATCCAAACCACATAGTGTATTACACACATCTAGATGGTTTGCTATAGCACAACTTCTAGATCTAGGCTAGGCCGATGTTTACTTTTCTACTGTGTGTTATGTTTTTCAAGCTTCCACTACATGCTGGTTGCTAGAATTAGATGATTATTGTAATTGTTTATTTAATTCCTGCACTCTATGTTAAGATTACAAAAGTTGTTGGTTTATATATATATATCGTACTTAGATTCCAAAGAGGAGAGGACATCCCTTAGGGGAAAGTTCTCCTCCATTTGGAATCCTAAGTTATGATACTTTGAGTATTCAAGGAGTAATGATAACACCCCTTTCGAGGGGGAGTTTCTTTTCACTTGGATATTCGGACTAGATAGATTCAAGGAGCCCTTAGAAGGATGAAGAAATGAAGAACAAGAAGAATTTTATTCTCAAAGTCACTCGTGTCTTAGGATTAGAAATTTGGGCTTGTTGTTAGTGGTATTTGGCCACTTTACTTTTCTACAATTTTGGGTTATAATATTAAAAGGTACTTATATATGGACATTAAATTTAATTGATTTATTTATTAATATTAATTGTTTGATGTTTATTGCAAATAAGATTGCATGATTTTAATAGTTTTTTGGTGCTTTTGCATGTCAATCTTTATTTTAGCCTGGAACCTGATCAAAGTCTTGTGAGGGTATGCTAAAAATTCTTCTACTTAAACTAATTAAAAATTTAAGCTCACATAGAAACTCTAACGCTTTTAAGAAGTAAGCTCAGACTCATTAAGGGTTTTTTATGCATCATATTGAACTTTCTCTACCTTGTTAGGCGCCTCCCTTCCTGTGGGTTCTAGCAGGAACCTAACCTATTAGGGTGAAGTCCAGTCAAGGGGATGTTGTGCAATCTCTAGGAAAAAAATATATTTTCTAAGCTTGATTTTAAAACTGATTCATTCTGATTTAAGCATTTTATCAAGTCGACTAGCATGCATTGTATTAGAAACCAATTTAAAAATATCTAAAATTTTAATTATATTTTAGCTTAAGCATCAAATACCCCACATAAGTTAAGGGGAAAATTAAGATCCACTCTAAATATCAGCCCTACTTTTCTCAGTATCCCTACCACTCTTGCATAAAAGATTGTACTCATGATTTTAAAGCGTCTAGGTGGTTTAGCTAGCTCCCTAATCTAGGTTGGGGTAAGTCTAGATTCTATATTATATTAGTTAGGATTAGGTCACTAATTTTTATTGCCCAATTTAGATTTAGGTTCTGAGGCAGCCTCAGGCTATAAGACCTCAACTTCTTGGAATCTAATCCTAACTTTTTAATAAAAGTGACAACTCAAACTTAAATATCTTTTAATCAAATTCAAGCCTAATACTTAAGATAGGCTGGAGTATTTTTGAATTATTTTAGATTCTTAAAATACTCCCCACCCTTCCTCCTTTGACTTCAAAAATAAGTATTCAACTTTGATCCAATCTCTGTTAAATTTCCAACCTCACCTTCCATTGATATCAATCTTTGAAATCATAAATAAAATTTTTGCCACTATTTTTATCGAGAATATTCATAGAAAATTTTATTTTCCTATAATGGAATTAACTATGAGGGCTTGTGCTCGTAGGAGATTTAAAAACTCAGATTTAATTTTCAAAAATCATATTTTTCAAAACTTCAATAAATTATCTTTTGGAAATCAAATACAATGAACATTATCGTCATTCTGAAATAATTGATAGTAAAAGATATTTTCTTCCTTTGGGAAGACATGTCATTATATTATTATGATTTTGACTCTGAAATTAATAATTTCTTATATGAATTATTATAGTCAAACTTTTGATTGAACAACATTTTAATCTTTAGAGATCATATGTTGCCTCTCCAAAGTTTGACTATGATAATCAGGATAAAATTTAAAATTTTGAAATTTAAACTCATTAGGGAATGGTATATTCGCCTCTCGAGGTAATATGCTACTTATCATGACATGTTTAATTTCAAAACTAAAATTCTAAAAAATTAATTTTTCCAAAGAAAATTAAGATTTTCATAACTCCATATTTTTAAATCAAATAGTAGATAAAAATTTATTGCTGAAGCCTTTATCACAAAGATGACTTATGTTAAGAAGATTATGTTTTGATCCATACAACAATAACAACAACATCAAGCCTTTATCCCACTATGTGGGGTCGGCTATATGAATCCTTTTTCTCCATTGTGTCCTATTAAAGGTCAAATTCTCGTTTAAATCTAATAAAGAAAGGTCATTCCTAATATTTTCTAACCAGGTCTTTTTAGGTCTGTCTCCACCTTTCTTAACATAAGTTAAATCTAATACCTCTACTCTCCTAACCGGCTCATTGGAAGGCCGCCGTTTTATGTGACCAAACCATCTAAGGCGACTCTCTCTAATCTTATCTTCTACTGGAGCTACTCCAATCTTTTCACGTATATGCTCATTTAGTATCCATCTCTAAGGGTAAAGCCACTCATCCATCGCCAACATTCAGCACAATAAAGCATTACAGACCTCAATACCATCTTATAGAATTTTCTCTTAAGTTCGAGGGGTACTTTTTTATCACACAAAAAGCCTGAAGCATTCCTCCACTTCAACCATCCAACTTGAATTCTGTTGATAATATTAAGTTTGAGGGATACTTTACTAGTAGATATTTTGATCCATCTACCAGTAAAATATTTTTAATGTGAAAATTTTAAGAGCTAACTATACATGAGCTCACCACTTTCCTTGTGGTATTATTTTTGTATCACCTTCCATCCTACCATGGCTTCTATGAAATGAATTGATTTGCATCATGAATTGTATGCCTTGAACATTCACTATCTATATACCAAATTCTAACAAGAGGCCTTTGGTGAAACCATCCCTATAAAATCATTAAAGGTTAGATTTAGGAATCAAAACAAGTTTAAGTTCCACCTTACAAATTAAGGAATGAGATGCTTGAATGTTATGCTATGATATATGCAATTTTGGTCTCCACACTAAATGTGTTCTATGATGAATAGTGCAAGTGTGGGAGATATGTCCTAGCATGACACAAAAAGAACATCTCATTCCAGGAAAAGGATTTATTAAACTTTGTGGGTTGTAGTGCCTCTTCGTAGGTTTGAATGCATATTATGTTGATAGTTTATAATATGCTATAATTGAAGGTGTTATTTTTTTTTTCCTTTGAAATTTGTTAATTTCACTTGCAATGATTTGTTTACACTTTCAAGAATTCTGTTTTCATATTTGAAAAGCATGTTCGCTACTATTTAATTGAGATGCAAGAGGCTCTAGTTAAATGAGTGTATTTTCTAATTCTATTTGTGATGTTTTCAAGGAATCATATGTTGCAATCCGTGACCCCTAGTTTGAGATTTTGATTATGATAAATAATGCTGTCTGAATAACTATTTATTGAATATCTTTTATTTTTATTATTGTCTATGAGTACTAACATTTAAGGAAGATCACAAGTTACTCAGGATAATAATAAGACTCAAGACTGAGTAGAATAGGAGTGTGTGTCTGTAATATTATAACTTTACATTTTTTTTTTCTCTTTTCTTTAGTCTGGCCACAAACTAGATATAAATCTGAATAACCATGCACACACCCAGGGGGAGAGGGTTTTAAAAGAAAAATATATATATTTTTCATGTTGATCGTACTGTACGAATTTATGTTGTATTGTATGATCTGATCAGGTTATAACGTATTTCTATGAATAGGTCAAACTGTACGATTTGTATCATATTGTATGATGTGTTACAAATCCAAAATACTAGCCGCCAGATTAATTTAAGTAAGTTTTATCAGTCGTTCATACTGTACGTTCTATTTTGAATACTTACTTAAATTAACCCATGATTAGTGGAATAAATCAAGGATTAATCTCTAATTGGTAATCGTACTGTACTAACCTATTTCATACTATATGATGAACCGAGATTATTTTTTATCATCCCGAAGTTCATCCTTGACAATCCCTTAATTTTTGCCTAATTGTATTGTACGAAGTATATCATACCCTACGATGTACAAAGAGGAGTTATGATCATCCCATATTTCATCCTGGACGATATCTTGAATTTGACTATTTATACTATATGAAGTAGGTCGTACCCTATGATGTACAGAGGTGAGTTTTGATCGTTCTGACTATCATCTTGTACGAACAGAAGTGTTGAGGATTGTATGGTATGAGTTTATATCGTACTGTATGATTATATTCAGAAGTTTCTAAATTATTCATAAACCTTCATACCAGGACGAAGCTCGTTTATACAAATCATACTGTACGATGTGGAATCGTACTGTATGATAGTAACAGCTAATTTAAAAATTTCCAGGGATTTTGAAGCCAATTTTAAGTATCAAAAAGTAATGTTTTTAATGTGTAACTAAGAGAGAGTAATGTGAGTATAGAGGGAACACTTGGGAGAGAGCTCTTGAGAAGATTTAGGGTTTGAGAGAGGAAGAAGAGGGTGAGCTTGGTGAGGGAGATGTAGTGTGAGGGAGATCACATGGTTGCTCCATTCTTCCTGTACTTTATTCCTCCTGTGGCCCGTGAAGATCTTGTGGGAGGCTCTCTGAGGGGGAGACTCTTCTACATCCATGTTCTCTAAGATTCTCCGCCTTCTCCAGGAGGGAGAAAAATGAGAAGGTACACTGCCATCGCCAGGAGGGTAAGAAAAGCATTTTGCATTCCGCCATGTTGGGTTGGTGAAAGTGAGTATTATGAGGGCTTCTTCGCTTTGCCGAGGGGCCAAAAAGAGGACTATAGTTTTGTAGTGAAATTCTCGGAGTGGAGGACTCCGGGGTTGTGGATGTAGGTCAAGTGACCGAACCACGATAAATCTCTAGTGTGATCTTTCCCTTACTGCTTTTTACTTTTTCTTGCATTTGAATTTCATTATAACTGCTTGGTGAAATTCTTTGTGGAATCGATTGTTGCTATTTGTGTTCAAGTATTTTCTTCCGTGTTAATTAAAGTTTTATCAAAAAAATTAAAAACATAATAAACTTTTAGAACTCCTGCTTAGGATTTTTTTATTGTAACAAGATTTTAACAATTCACCCCCTATTGACGCATCTAGTAATTTCGATTGGTATCAGAGCGGGGTTTATCATGTCTCATTTTGGTAATCATAATACTGTGGAGGGTTATTCAGTAACCCGTCCACCTCTTTTAGACAATATTCCGTCTGATTTCTAGAAAATTATAATGTCTAATTTTTTATAGTGTATTGATTACCGCATATGGATGTTAGTAAATGATGGTTATGTTGCTCCTTCTAAACTTGTGAATGGAGTGAAAACTCAAGTGCCTTTCAATGAATCGAGCAATGAGGATAGGGAATTAGCTCAATTAAATGCAAAGTGTTTAAATTATTTCTTCTATGCATTAAAATTTGAGGACTCTATGAGAGTATCTACATGTGCTACTGGTAAGGAGATTTGGGATAGACTGTGCATCATATATGATGGAACTAGTGAAGTTAAACAGTCTAGGATTAACATTCTATTGCTTGATTATGAACTCTTCTGTATGAAACCTAGAGAAATAATATCTGACATGTACACTAGGTTCACCCAAATAATGACATCCTTGTATGCATTAGGTAGAGAAATTTCAAATTCTAAAAAAGTTAACAAGATTCTTAGATGCTTACCTAGTTCCTATGATGCTAAAATTATTGCCACCACTGAATTTAAAGACCTAAATGTTTATTCTATTAATAATTTGCTTGGGTCGCTCATTGCATACTAGTAAGGAGTGAGTCAAAGGCAAAGTGATGCAGGTGAAAAGAGAAGGAGCGAACGGTGACATTAAAAGCAAATAATTCAGAAAGTGAAAGTTTTGCAGGGGAGGAAGAAGATGAAATAGCCTTGATGACCCGACAATTCAAGAACTTTTTGAAAATAAAATAAAGGCGTCATCAAAATAACTAAAATAAAGGTAAAAGCTTGAGGTCTACTAAAGTTTCATTTGACACAATCTACTTTGAGTGCAGGAACCCAGGTCATCTCCGAGCTAACTGCCCTAACTTAAAGAGCCAACCAGCCAAGGAAAAAGGTGAGGACAAAGCCAAGTAAAAGAAAGGGAAGATAAAGACACAAAAAGTATTTTAGGCCGACTCTGCCTCAGAATCATCAGAAGAAGAAGAAGCAGAGAAGGAGGTAAAAAATTTGTGTCTAATGGCTAAAGATAATCCTGATCAATCGGATCAAGACGTGGTATGTAAACTTTCATATGAAGATTTACTACTTATTTCTAAAAAAAATCATGACTTGTATAGGAAGTTGAAAAGGATGCATGTTAGTCTTAATATTAATTTTGGTACTTTACAAATTAAGCATGCTAACTTAGATAGAGATCACATGTCCTTTTTTTGAATAATTTGATGCATTAAATAAGAAGCATATTGAACTAATAGAAGAGCATGAATCCTTAAAAACAACTCATGTTAAACTAGAAGAGGCTTTTCACAGATTAGACAAACTTGCATTAGAAGTAGATCACAGTGAGCATTTGTTAAAAATAGAAGTTCATAGATTGACATATCAAAACAACACAATTAAAAAAAATCAAAGAACTAGAAAAAGAAAATGCATCACTCGTATTAGCCAAATTTAACAAACACCTAGCACTGCATGCATCACAAAACTTTAGGAAGAGGCAATACCACTCTCATAAGTTAGTAAACCCATTTCCCGGTGTTAGGTGCTTCTATTGTGGCATGCTAGGTCACCTAGCTTGCATATGCACGATTCACCATAGGATATGAAAGTTTGTTAGGGATGTTAGGCCCTATAGAACTGGCACAAAGCTAATTTAAAAAAGAGAGGTGAATTAGAAAACTTCGAAACCAAAGATAAAACTAAAACCAATATCACCACATAGAAAATCAACGATGCAGAAATTAAAGTGCAGAAGTAATAAAGAAAGAACACACAGGATTTATAGTGGTTCGGTCAAACCTTGACCTACGTCCACTCCTTGGAAGCACCCTCCATGAATTGAACTAACTAAGTGTCTCTCCTTTAGCTCCCACAGCTAGGTGGAGAAGCCCTTACAAAATCACTTCCACCTTCCCCGGTGCGGCGGAGTCGCCGG
>NW_021318837.1:83748-85587 GCF_001605985.2 Dendrobium catenatum | reverse complement strand
TTTTGTATTATAAGAAAAAAAATAAACATATTTTTTTTGTGGGCTCATTTTAAGCCCTTTATTACTTGAATTGCTATTTGAGCATCTTTTGATTTTAATACACTTTGTGTATTATTATTATTATTATTTTTAATTTGGCATCATTTCGCATCTTTTGGTTTGACATCATTGGCAACTTTTTTAAAATTTTTCAAAAAATATGCTTTCTTTCTTATATTTTCAAAACTAAAGTAAACCCAAATTATTGACAACACGAACAACTTGATTAAAAAAATTTTATGGTAGATTCAACAATCTTGCAAAGGATTTCTATGCGATAGAAAAAATGTGAGATAGAAAAAATAGTTTCAAAATTCAATTTAAAATATGATGAAGATTTTGAATCAAAAGTAAAATAACCTCTTTAAGAAGAGAGAAAGAGAAACAAAATTATGAGTTCCCTTCCTCTGACTGTTTTAGAGAAGTCAAACACAACTTACCAAAGATTTCAAGAAAAAGTAGGAAGTAGATTTCTCATTTTTAGAAAAGTGAATGTGTGTGTTGATCAGAGAAAAACTTCAACAAAAATAAAAATTTCAAAGAATAAACAAAACTAAAAACAAAAATAAAAAGGAAAAACACAAAAACACAATACAAAAACACGAAAGGCTCTTAACCATTATCTCTCTCCTGGTCCGATGCTTCAGAGACCAGATCTGCCCATGAGAATTTTTGCCTTTTATTATTTTCCCAGTTTAAATTTTTCTTTGCCTTGCCCTTTTCTTATGTAGGAAGAATTCTAAAATTAGGGCACTCATTTTTTATATGTCCAGGCTTCCTACATCGAAAGCAAATAATGTCAGAAGAAGTATGGACATCCTAACCACTTTTACCTTTTTTCCACTTTTGCTTATGCATTGGTGAGCTTTGTGATTTGCTTGACAAGTCATTGCATTCATCACCAACTAAGCTATCTCTTTCTGTATCTTCAGATTTTAGAATAATCGTATCACCTGCATCCAAAAGTCTTTGACCCAAACTTTGCTCGTAGGCAATGAGCGAGCCAATCAAATTATTAATAGAATAATCATTCAAATATTTTGATTCACAAAAAGCAATTACTTTGGCATCAAATTTTTTAAGTAAACAACGAAGAATTTTATTGACTTTTTTAAAATTTGAAAATTCTTTTCCTCTGGCATGCAATGATGTTACAATTTGAATGAACCTAGTGTACATGTCTAAGATGTTCTCATAAGGTTTCATGGAAAATAGTTCAAAATCATGCATTAACAAATTCAACTTGGATTGCTTGATTTCAGTAGTGCCTTTATATATGGGGTGTAGTTTATCCCAAACTTTCTTACCAGTAGTGCACGTGGATACTAACATACAATCTTAAGAATTTAAATCACAGAAAAAGCAGTTTAAAGATTTTGCATTCAATTGAGCATTTACTTGTTCTTCCCTGTTCCATTGATTAAAAGGAATATCAGTTTTAACTCCATTAATAATACGTAACGGTGATGAATAACCAGTTCAAATCATATGTCATATGCAAAAATCAATCGATTGCAAAAAAATAGACTTGCGAGATTTCCAAAAATCAAATGACATATTTTAAAATAAAGGAGGTCTGGTGATTGAATAACCTTCCGCAAACATTACGATTAGAAAAATTAGCCATGGATCAAAATTCAAAAGCTTTTTGAAACTAATTTTTATGAATCCCGCTCTAATACCACTTGAAAGTTCGTTAGGGATGTTAGGCCCTATAGAACTGGCCCAAAGCTAATTTAAAAGAGAGAGGTGAATTGGAAAACTTTAAAACCAAAGATAAAACTAAAACCAATATCACCA
>NW_021318837.1:65028-83353 GCF_001605985.2 Dendrobium catenatum | reverse complement strand
CTCAAACTCCACCCTTTCCTCTCTCCTTTTTAAGCTCTCTCTTCAAGTTTCCCCCACAAGAATGAAGCTACAATGGCTGCCAAAGACACTTACAAAGTGCCTTTCCATAGTTTAAATAGAAGCTCTCAAAACAAGCTCATTAATGCAAGTTGCTGACATTATCATCCAGGACGATAGACATATCGTCCTGGCTGATTAGTTCAAATATGAGGAAAAATCATCCTGAATATCACCCTGAAATGAAGCAAGACGATGTCTAATCGGCCCGGACAAAATCCCCATTAATTACTTTCCAAAACTGTCTGAGAAATTTTAGAAAAATTGTCCTGGATCATCCTGGACTATATTTTATAGTCCAGGCCCAGCCACCAGGCCGATATCCAAAAATAAGAATTTCCTAAGTAGATATGGCGGCAGATACTTGCTGAATTTAGCCGATCATCCTGGCTGATAAAAAATCGTCCAGGACGATGTGTTTTGCATAAAGATGGCTGCTTTAATGAGGATGCCCTAATTAGGATTTCTACTTTTGTCTGATCATCCAGGAAGATATAAATATCATCCCGGATGATGTTACCAAAAATAGAAATCTTTTAGGGCATAACAGAAAATCTTTCAAGTTATAAATCATCAGATGCCACACCAAATACAACAGACTCAAGAAAAGAAAAGGATTACAAACTGACACAAACCTAGTCTACCCAATCTTGAGCTGGTTCCAAATTGCAGTCTGATCGTGTGGACCTGAAACGTTAGCACATACGACAATCGTAGAGAAAAAAGGAATGTTTCCTATCATCAAAATCATAAATCATTGATCTGCAACAGGACACACCTAGTATGGAGACCTAAATTGCATCCATCACAGCATAGCATGCATATATCTCATTCATGCAAGCATAAAGAGGAACCCAAACTCACTTGGGTTCCCAAATCTAATCTTTGAATGAAATTGTATGGAAGCTCTCATAAAAGACCTAGTGAGAGCATGTAGTACCTGGACAGTGGCTGCTCGCGACATATGACTAGAGATATGAAGAAGTTTATATTACTGGAGACCAGGACCGAAGGCAAAGTGACATTGGGAGACAACACTACCAGGAAAGTGGTAGGCTCATGTATCATTGGTAATGCTAAGAATTTTTTAATTGAAAATGTTTTATTAGTTGAATGTTTGAAGCATAACTTACTTAGAATTAGCTAATTATGTGATAAGGGTTTTGACATAAAAATTTCTCTCTGATAAATTCCTAATTAGTTTAAATAACAAATTTGTTTTAGAAGGGAAACGAATGAACAATGTTTACATGTTAGACCTTGATTGCATTGATAGTTTTTTTTTTTTTTTTTTGAAAAAATAGTTTTTTTTTTTTTTTTTTTTTTGCTTTAAAATAATAGTAGATGACTCATGGCTATGGCATAGGAGACTATGCCATGCTAGTATGAAATCACTTAGAAATATCATTCAGAAAAACCTAGTTAGAGGTTTACCTAAGTTAGACTTCACTAAGAACCATTTATGTGATGCTTGCCAACTAGAAAAATAAATCAAGTCATCCTTTCATTCAATTAAAGATGTGATTACCTCTAGGCCATTAGAAACCCTACACATGGACTTATTTGGACACGTTAGCATAGCTAGCCTAGGAGGAAAAAACTATGGATTTGTGATTGTAGATGACTTCACTAAATTCACTTGAATAAGATTCCTAGCACATAAGAATGAGTCATTTGAGGAATTTAAGATATTCTCCACCTAGATTCAAAAAAAATTATGATGTGAAATCTCAACAATCCATAGCGATCATGATGGAAAGTTTCAAAATGAAAGATTTGAATCATTTTGTCAAGAGATAGGAATAGAGCATAATTTCTTGACCCCTAAAACACCTCAGCAAAATGGTATAGCAGAAAGGAAGAATAGAACCATGGTAGAAGCCGCTAGGGCAATGTTAGCGAAGTACACCCTTCCTATATATTTTTGGGTGGAAGCGGTTAACACAGCGTGTTATATTTTAAATAGGGTAAATATTAGGTCAAAACTGAATAAAATGCCTTACAAACTCCTCAAGGGTCGGACACTGAATCTCTACAGTTACATATTTTTGGTTGCAAGTGCTTCATCTTGAATAATGGTAGACTTCCCTTAGGAAAATTTGATCCCAAGTCTAAAAAGTATGTCTTCTTAGGTTATTCATCTATAGGTAAGGCCTATAGAATATTTAATAAGAGAACCTTAGTAGTAGAAGAGTACACCCATGTAGTGTTTGATGAATCAGATAAGCCCTCTGAATCTAAAATTGAAGAAGATGAAATAGAGGCAATTCATGGAGTAGAAACTATGACCAAAGGAGAAAGGGTGTTCCTCAAGAAGATTTGCCTAGAGAATGGAGATATTCTTCAAGTCATCCTAAAGAGTTACTTTTAAGAGACCCATCAGAAGGTGTAAGAACTAGGCATGGACTTAGGAAGGAGGTTAATCACTCAGCATTCATCTCTATGATAGAACCCACTAGTATAGATCAAGTCTTAGGAGATGAATTCTGGATTCTAGCAATACAAAAAGAATTGAACCAATTCACTAGGAATGATGTTTGGGAATTAGTCAAGAGACCTAGAGAATAGAGTGTAGTTGGAACAAAATGGGTCTTTAAAAATAAGGTGAAAGATTCAAGAATAATAATAAGAAATAAAGTCAGACTAGTAGTTAAGGGATACAACAAAATTGAGGGAATAGACTTTAAAGAAACCTTTTCCTCAGTTGCTAGACTAGAGGCCATAAGAGGGCTCTTAGCTTTTGCTTGCTTCAAGGTTTTCAAACTATATTAAATTGATGTAAAGAGTGCTTTTTTGAACAGGGTAATTAAGGAGGATGTCTATGTTGAGCAACCCCCGGATTTGAGAGCTCACAATTTCAAAATTATGTATTCAAATTAAAAAAGTCACTTTACGGATTAAAGCAAGCACCTAGAGCCTGGTACGAAAGACTTAGCTCATTTTTATGTGATAAAGGATTTGTAAAGGATAGTGTGGATACTTCACTCTTTTTATAAAAAGTTAAAGAAGAAATTCTCATTATTCAGATTTATGTTGATGATATTTTATTTGGATCTTTAGACATAATTTTATGTGATGAAGTCTCAAAAATAATGAGTAATGAGTTCAAAATAAGCATAATGGGAGAACTTAATTATTTTTTTAGAATTAGTGTGAAATAAATGGATAATGGAACTTTCCTTTGGCAAAAAAAATACTTTAAGGATGTTCTAAGAAAATATAAAATAGATAGCACTAAGCCCATGAACACACCAATGAGTTCCATAATTCAAATGGACAAAAACCCTATTGGAAAATCAGTAGACCAAAAAACATATAAAGGAATGATTGGATCTCTCCTCTACCTGACTTCCAGTAGACCGGACATAATAATTAGTGTGTGCCTCTGTGCCCATTTTCAAGCTGATTCTAAAGTGTCTCACCTAACTGCGATCAAGTGAATGCTTAGATATCTACTAGGCATCCTGAACTTAGGAATTTGGTATCCCAGGCACAACACTTCCTTTGAAATCTTATGGTACTTAGTTTCTAATTTTGTTGGATGTAGGGTAGATAGAAAAAGCATCACTGGTACCTGCCAATTCATAGGATAATAGCTAGTTTCTTGGTCCAGTAGGAAGCAAAATTTGGTAGCCCTCTCCACAGCCGAGGTAGAGTATATTGTAGTAGGAAGCTGTGTTGCACAAGTACTATGGTTAAAACAACAAATTCTTGATCTTGGATTACCTGTAGGAACCATCTCAATCATGTGCGACAACACAAGTGCAATATGGATCTCTAAAAATCCAATTCAATACTCTCAAATAAAATATGTAGACATTATACACCATTTCATAAGAGATCATGTGGCTAAAGGAGATATAGAATTGCATCACATCGCTACATGAGATCAATTTGCAGATATATTCACGAAACTACTAGCTTTCAACACCTTTAGCACTTTGAAGATGAGACTCGGTGTCATAGACATTAGTGCATAAAAAAATTCTTTTACTTCTATGGCTATTCCTGATCATCACACACTCACTACACAAAAAACCTTGAGAATTGACACTTTCTTTATCGTATTGTACGATCCACTATCATACTCTACGATAATTCTAAATCTACATAAATCACAATCCAGTTAAAAAATTTAGCTTTATTGATTGAACTGTACGATCCCATTCACACTGTACGATAAAGGTGCAGTCATTCAATTCATTTGGTACGACATAATTTATCCTCGTATGGTGAGATTTCTCCTCTTTGTATTGTACGATCCACATCAATGAAATGGATAAGAAAGGTGGATAGTATGATATAGTTGTAGTTCATACTGTACGATCTATCTGTTTGTTCTATACGAAACTTTTCATCAAAAGTCATACCGACGACCCTCGGGACAATTGAAATTCTTCTGATCGTACTGTATGATACCCATCATCCTGTACGATTTGACTACCTCTTCATACCTATTCGTTTAGACATCATAATTGCCCCACCATACTATATGATATCAAATAGTACTGTACGATGTCTAAAAATTTCTAAAATTGGCTTCATTGGCAGATTATTTCACTCATTCTCACATAATATACTTACCTTTCCAAAAATGTCGAGTTCTAGCAAACGGGGTCATTTAGTCATGGGAAGCTCATCTTCCTCTCACCGTCAAAATGATCATTTTCTGAATGCTAAAAATGAGGAAGGTTATCACAAAGTTCAAGGCCCGTAAGATTACACATTCCTGGATGCATAATCAGGCATCTTTAAGTTTTGAGGTAATTAACCTCTTCGCATCCACTACTTTCTAATTTCTACTTACCCTGGCTTTCCCCTATAATTCCAAACTCTTATTTGAATTTCTAGCCAACATTACCTACACCATCGACAATTAGACCTTCCACTCCTTTATCTGCAGCCAACACATATGAATCACTATGCAGACATCGCCCAATATATTGGGATATCCATTAAAGGACCTAGGGTTCATTCCTTTCTCACAAATGAACTCGATTGGAGTGATGTCAATCGTGTCCTTAGGAATGTAGTCATCTATCAACACCAACCTCTTGTCCAATCCTTAAACTGAAATGCTTGAATTATTCAGCACGTCATTCGCACTTCTATCATACCCAAAGCTGGCGACCAAATATGCATGACCCCTAACTTATAGGTCGCTACATACCTTATAATATCAAAAACAAAATTTTATTAAGTAGATTTAATTATTGACTATATCCAAAATATGACTTTAGTTTGCGTCCCTACTACCCGTAAGAAACAAATCTTGCCCTTAGCCACCTTATAGGATACATCCTTCAAAATAAATACCAATTAACATATCCTGGTGAACCTGATAATTAACCAATATTTTATACAGTTGCATCTTTCTGTATTGTCTTTCATCGGGGGCAAGAGCCTGAAGAACCTGACTTTAATGATGAAAGAGGAGAAGCTGCCCCAGCAGTAACTCTTGCTCAACCACGATGGTATGCAGCACCACGAGCACCTGTAACAACCTACCCTCACGATTATATGGTCGAACACTTCGACCAACTTCAGAGTCATCTTGACACAAGCATTTAAGAATAGCATCAGCAACATGGGGAAGACATGCGGTTGTTTGGGGAATGTTTCACTTCGGTTGATCACCGCTTTGACACAATCCTTCAATATTTCCAACCACACCCACCTCCACCTCCAAGTGATCAGGATCCTCCTTTTTGAAGTGTATCTATTTTATACTTTCTTTCATAGTGTTGTTTGTGAATCCTCTTTTTGGTGAGGTCAAAAGAGGGTGAAGTCTTGTTGTAGTCAGTTCAGTCTATTATAGTTTGTTGTCTTGCTGTTGTAGTTTGCTTATGCTTATGTTTTCTTATTATTCAATGAAATGCATTTTTTTTTTCTTCTTGACTATTTCATGTTGTTTTTAATTAATAGAAAATATTCCATGAAAATTTGCTTCTAACAAATATTATTTGACATCATGAAAGAATGAGAGATTATTGCAATCCATGACCCGTAGTTTGAGATTTTGATGATGATAAATAATATTGTCTGAACTACTATTCATTGAATAACTTTGATTTCTATTATTGTCTATGAGTACTAATATTTCAGGAAGATCACAAATTACTCAGGATAACAAGAAGACACAAGAATGAGTAGAGTAGGAGTGTGAGTCTATAACATTATAACTTTTTCATTTATTTTATTTTCTCTTTTCTTGAATCTGGCCATAAACTGCATGTAAATTTGAGCAACCATGCACACACACAGGGGGAGAGGGTTTTAAAAGAAAAATATATATTTTTTCTATTAATCATATTATACAAATTTATGTCATTCTGTATGATTTGATCTGGTTAGAACATATTTTTGTGAACATGATATACTGTATGATTCGTATCGTACTGTACGATGTGTTACAAAACTTAAACCCTAGCCGCCCGTTTAGTTTAAGTAAGTTTTATCAGTCGTTCATACTATACGAAGAGATTCATATTGTACGATCTATTTTGAATACTTACTTAAATTAACTCGTGATTAGTGGAATAAATTAAGTATTAATCTTTGATTGGTAATCATACTGAACGAACCTGTTTTGTACTATACGATGAACCGAGACTATTTTTTTATTGTCCAGGAGTTTGTCCTGGATGATCCCTTGGTTTTTGCCTAATCGTATTATATAAAGTATATCGTACCCTATGATGTACAGAGACAAGTTTTGATCATTCCTGACTTCATCCTGGATGATACCTTGATAGGTCGTTCCCTATGATGTACAGAGATGAGATTTGATCCTCCTGGCTATCGTCCTGTATGAACAGAAGAGTTGAGGATCGTATTGTACAAGTTTATATCATACTGTACGATTGTATTCAGAAGTTTTTTAAATGTTTGTAAACCTTCATACCAGGACAAAGCTCATTTATACGAATCATAATGTAAGATGTGGAATCATATTATACGATAGTAACGGCTAATTTGAAAATTTCTAGGGTTTTTGTAGCCCATTTTAAGTATCAAAAAGTAATGTTTTTAATGTGTAACTAAGAGAGAGAAACGTGAGTACAGAGGGAATCCTTGGGAGAGAGCTCTTGAGAAGATTTAGGGCTTGAGAGAGGAAGAAGGTGAGCTTGGTGTGGGAAAAGTAGTGTGAGGGAGATCACACAGTTGCACCATTCTTGCTGCACTTTATTCCTCCTATGGCCCATGAAGATCTTGTAGGAGGCTCTCTAAGGTGGAGACTCTTCTATGTCCGTGTTCTCTAAGGTTCTATGCCATCTCCAGTAGGGAGAAAAATTAGAAGGTACGCTGCCGTCGCCAAGTGGATGAGAAAAATGTTTGGCACTCGGCCATGCCGGGTTGGTTAAAGTGAGTATTATGAGGTCTTCTCTGCCTTACCGAGGGGGGAAAAGGAGAACTATTATTTTGTAGTGAAATTCCCAGAGTGGAGGACTCTGGGGAGTGGACGTAGGTGAAGTAACTGAATCATTATAAATCTCTGGTGTGATATTTCCCTTATCGCTTTTTACTTTTTCTTGCATTTGAATTTCATTATAACTGCTTGGTGAAATTCTATTTGAATCCATTGTTGCTATTTGTATTCAAGTATTCTCTTTGACATTAGTTAAATTTTTCTCAAAAAATTTAAAAACATAAAAAACTTTAGAACTCTTGTTTAGGATTTTTTATTGCAACAAGATTTTCGCTATTCACCTCCCCTCTTGGCGCATCTAATAATTTCATCATGTTCAGTAGTTAAATCAAGATGCTTCTTATTTAAAGTATCAAATTCATCTACTAAAACTATATGATTACTATCTAAAGTATAATGATCATTCCTAAGGCATTCATGCTCTTTCTGTCATTTTGAAAAATCATATTTCAAACTTGCATACAAATTCTTGAGCTTCCTATATGCATTATGAATTTTAGAAACTTCAAATAATTAATCATAAGAAAGATCGCATACTTCTTATTTATCAGAATGATCAAGTTCTTTATCTGTCATTAAGAAAAAGTTGGTTATCTCCTCTTTTGCTTTTATTTCAGATGAGTCTTAAGTTGAGTCTACATGAAAGCCTTTTGAGTCCTTTACTTTCCCTTATTAAAATAAGGTTTTCTTCACCATTCTTCTTGATTGGATGAGTTTTTAGATTTGGGAAATCCAACTTCAAGTGCCTAGAATTCCTGCATTCAAAATAGATAACATCAACAAAAACCTTAGAATTTTTATTAGCTTTACCTTTACTCCACTGCTGATGACGCTTTTCATTTTTCTTTAGAATGCACTTAAATTGACATTTCATCAGTGTTATGTCATCATCATCCTCAGGTTCAAAATTTTCACAATCAGAATCATTAGCCTTTAAGGCTACATTTTTCTTCTTTCTCCTTTCACCTACATCATATTGTCTTTGACTTACTCCTTACTCATAGGCAATGAGTGATCCAAGTAAGTTATCAATGGAGTAAACATACATATTCTTAGATTCAGTAATATCATTGATTTTTGCATCATATGAAGTAGGTACACAATATAATATTTTGTTAATTTATTCATAGTTAGTATGTTCTCTTCCTAAAGTATAAAGGTAAGTAATAATTTGAGTGAACCTGGTATATATTTTAGAGATTTATTTATTAGGTTCAATGCAAAAAAGTTCATAGTCAGGAGAAGAATGTTCAATATAGATTATTTTACTTCACTTGTTCCTTCAAAGGTTATGCAAAGTTTGTCCCAAATTTCTTTACCAGTTGTGCACATAGAAACACGCATGTAATCTTCAAAATTTAATGCATAGAAAAAATAGTTTAAATATTTAGAATTTAATTGGGATAAATCTTTATCTTCATTTAGAAAAAGGGACTTGAGTTTTTATACCATTAATAAAACGTGAATGCACAGAATGTTCTTCTTGAACTAACATCCACATGTAATAATCTATAGACAGTAAGAAAGTAGACATACAAATTTTCCAAAAATCAAAATGAATATTATCAAATAAAGGTTTTCATGCGATTGAATATCCTTTTGCGGTATTATGATTTTTAAAGTTAGCCATTTATCATTTTTAAAAGTTATACAAAACATAGTTTTTGAATCTCGCTCTGATACCACTTGAATGTTTAAAAAGGTTATTAAACCTCTAAGAGCTAGCTTGAGGCTACCCAAGAGAGAAGTGAATTTGTAATTTAAAACTTCTTTAAGCATAATATAATCCCCTTCTTGAACACTTTTGAAAATATATGAAAATTTCAATTTTATCCCTTGATGTGGAAGCAGATTAATTTCATAATAACAATAAAATCAGAGTTTTAAAGCACATAAAAAATAAAAAAGTGCTGAACGTAAAATGTAAATAAGTAAACGAATAAATATACTAGATTGTATAGTAGTTTGGACAAATTTGAACTATACCGACTCCTCAGAGGCCTTTGCTCCAGTTATTGCACTAAACCTTTTAGCCTTTTAACCCCCACAGTTAGGTTAAGAAGCCCTAAAAAATCTCTTCCACCAACCCAATGTGGTAGAGTACCATAAAATTTTTTACCATCTTGGTGAAGGTATAGAACTTGAAATCCTTTTAGTCCCTCCTAGAGAATGTAGAGAATTAAGAATCCTTTTACTCCCTTCTGGATTTGGAAGAGAACCATGAATCCTTTTACTCCTTCATAGAGTTGGTAGAGAGACACAAATCCTTTTACTCCCTCTTAGAGTTCATATAGAACAATGAATCCATTTAGCCTCTCTTGTAGTTGGCATAAAACTATGATCTGGTGCTGAAATATGTCTGCTCTGAGCCACCTAAGAATCTAAGAAGAGACTTGAAGAACATTGGAAGGAACTTTTCTTGGAGTAACCTTGTTAAGCTATCACAACTCCCCAACACAAAAGCTCTCCTTCTTTTTTCTCCCAAAGCTCTCCTCAACTCTCTCTCTCTCTAAGCTCCCTCTCAAGTAATTCAACAACAAAAGATTATATTTCAAGATTATATGAAAGCTTAAATAGAGACCCTTCAAAGAAGCCTTAAATTTCAATCCAGCACTTTTGATCATCCAATATAAACATTAGATTATCTTGTAAAATTACTAAAAAAAAATAGCACTACTATGAAGTATGAACTACATTGGTTAATAAGATCAGTTCAAGAGATTGTAATGATCATCTTGTATGGCCCTGCGATCGTCCTGTATGATTTGTTTAAGAAATTGAACTGATCATCTAGTATATAGATGGTGATTAAATATCATCCAATATAGAGAACAGTTTATACGATATAAAGTTTTGGGATCATCCTATACAATTAGTGAAAATTTATAATTTTTATACTTAAATGATGGGTGGCATTTAATTATCATCCCATGAAGAAATTGAGTCGTATAGTATGATCGTCTCCAATCATCCTATATGATCGGATTGAACAATTTGACCATAATTAAATACCCAATGACAATATCAATTTAAGCATAGTTGTCGTTGATCGTATAGTACAATGAATTTTCTTCGATAAGATTGGACACAAATTTTGAATTTTAAAATATTACCTAAATTGTGAATGGTTATTATATTGTTGATTATAACTGTTCATGCTATATGATCTATATCATATAGTAGAATGTGTATAATCACTTGTAACTAACTAAGGTACCCTAATGTAGGGTTTTTTATTTTAATGGATCATTCATTATAGTAAAAATAGTATTGTATGATTAGTTTAAAAAAAAAAAAATTTAACTCACAAACTCACTCCATTAAGTTTGTGTGCAAGGTTAATTAGCTTAATATCCACCATATACATGACTTGACTCAAGAAAGGTAAATGTACAATGAAGTTGAAATTATAAACAAACTCAACCCTAGTTTATCGAATATTAAGATGAATGAAGTTGCAAGTGAATGGTGGACCTGAAATGTTAGTGAGCAGGAAAAAAAATAGATATGTAATAAATAGAAATAATTAAATAATAATGTTTTTTATCATCAAAATCATATTACTTGGATCCAAATTTACAAAAGCTATAATAATCAAGTATAAATACCCTTTTTTAGCATCATTATCTCTTTCAAGAGTAAACATTGTATTCTTCAGATTGGTATTGGTTTCCTATCAACATCCTTTCTTTAATTTTGGGTTGATTAGAGATATAATTTTTAGGAGTTATTATGATATGATCACTCAAATCTGCATGTGTAGGACCATCCCCTTCTCAAGAATCCATTTAAATTATAATTCAAATAAATGGCCAATCAATCTATAATCAAATCAAAATACCAAATAATATTTTGTATTATGTTGAACTCTTTAGTCAACATCAACACATGTGATTTACTTTTTAAGTTCATCACACCTATTTGGGGTCCATTAGTTGACCTTATTTTTGAGTGAAGGCCATTATCCAAATAAAAAAACTAATCCTCACAAATATATCATTTAACTCTATTCCAAGCTTCAAATAAAATTCATCAATGTGTTTTGTAATAGTGATCATAAAATTGAGCCCAAAATCATCACATAATAATTAATTGTGGTTGTTATTTGATCAACTGGTGCATCACTTGATAGTTACCAAATGTTAGTTACTGATATGAGTTTAATTTCTTAACTGATCATATAGTAAAAAAAAAATTAAATTAAGATCAAATCATATAGTATGATCTCTTTATCACTCAGAATGAACCAAATATCATCCAAAGAGCACTCAAGTGTGTCTTGTAATATGACCTTATGATTATACTAGATGATCCAAACTTCATCCAATGAATCTTTAGGAGACTCTTATAGTATAATCTAAGATTATGCAAAATAATATTAAATCAATTCACATATCATTTAGCAAATCAAACCCAAACAAAATCCATTTCCCAAATCTAATTCTCCAAAAACACTAATGTTCAAATCCAAACCCAAAAACCCTTGGTCCATAACCTATTTTTGGTAAATTTTTTATTACCTGCAAGCCTAAACAAATGTCCTTAGATTTATTATTAGTCACTTGAGCATTGATGAAGAATGTCCCAAGGATCATTCAAAACATCATTTGGAATGAGTTATAACCAAACCTAATCCTTGGTCAACCCTAGTTAAACAAGTTAACCAAGCTTGAAAAAAAAGCTCCTTAAACCCTAAACATCCATTTAATACATGGAGACCTTCTCAAACCTTGGGATCACCTCCAATAAACTCGAACTATTATTTTGAATGTAATGAACCAAATCCCAATCCATAGCTAACCCTGGTTGACCAAAAGGTCCCTTAAGCACTTAAATATGCATTTCAACCAAAATGATCTCCCCATTGAATGGGATCTTCTACAATAAGTCTAAAATGTCATTTTGAATTGGTTGGACACAACCCTAACCCATGCTTAACACTGGTTAACCATATCAACCTTAGTTGATCAAAACACACAAAATCAAAACTAATTTTCCAAATTTTGTCAAACTAAATTAGCCCATAGGGATGGACCATTGGGTCCATAAAGGTCACCCAAAATTAGCTTACAAAAAGAGAAAAATGCATCTTAGTAGCCTAGCCCTCTTCTTGGCTAAGGTGGCATATATTTGGCCAAAAAGAGCACTAGGTACATTTTTCTCATTCCTATACATACCCCCCATATTTTTTAATAAATGGTTAGTTCAGTACATTCATTAGCTTAATAGAAACTACCCAAGCCTTCCTTAGGCTTACCCTAGTCTTCTCGAGCTATAAAAAAGTTCAAGTGTGGTATTTAAAAGCGAAGAGAGACTAAATCTTCCCATTAAAATTGCTCTCAATCTAGTGGATTTCAGACCTTGAGGACTTTAAGGAAGATCAACAGGACCTCTGTTAGAGCACATAGGTCCCAAAAACAATAAATTTCATCATTCTTATAAGTTATTTAGCCAAACCTAGTTCATAATCTTCAAATCAAAATAGATTTCTAAAAAGTTCATTTCGGAGACTCTATAAACAACTCCACTCTTCCTTTGAGTGTGGGGAATATGCTTTTATAATTTCATTGAATTTTAATAAGTATATAGAAAATTATGAAAAATCTTCATCCTTAAGACCTTTTTTGGTAATGTATGATTTGTATGACTTTGAGCTATTGATTTTGAAATCAACAACTTAGATCAGGTCATTATGTCATCAGGTCAAAGAGCATATCTGATCCAATCACTTCATAAACAAATTCCTGGCAATTTATTTCCAAATGTGCACGATCAAATGGCTACCATGGCCCGCTGATGTAGTCAATTGGAAACTACAGCTTGCCATCCTTGTAATAATTGGCAATGATTAGAGGTGGTGGGAAAAATATAATTTATGGTTTAAATAATTAGCAAATTTTCTTATAATTTCCAAAATTCATAATTAACTTATTTTTTAAGTAATGTTATTTTATTACACTCATTGGAACCAAATTGAGCCTAATTGTAATGGTCAAAATTAAAAGCTTAATGGAAGAAAAATAAAAGCTCCTTAAAATTTAATACAAATAAAAACTAATTTAAAAATATGAAAAACTATTAATTAATTCATTAAAATAATTAAAAGATAAAAAATTTTAAAAATAATTTTAAGCACTTGTAATCAACCCTATGAGTCACCAGTGACACTTGGGAAAGATTTCAATAGGTTAGGAGTTCATTTGGCGTAAAAAAATCCCCAAATTTTTTGAATTAATTAATTCATTAAATGGGCTAAACTAGTAAAAAAACTTAACTAATTACAAAAAAAATCAAATTGGCACAAACCCAGAAGTATTCAACACATAATTGATTCTATTATTTATGAAAATATAATTTTTTTCTAATTTAATATAAATCAAAAAGTCCATTAGGTCAAATTTATTTAGTTAAATATAGGTGAACTTGTTAAAATCATAACTATTTAACGAAAAATACACAAACTCAAATGCGTTGAATTCATCGTAAGGTCTAATATTTCTAAAAATTATGAAACTTCAAGAATTCAATGTAAATCAGAAAGTTAAAATTTGATCAACTTATTTAATTAAATAATTTAATAATTATGTAAAATTTATTAAATAACTCAAAATTCAGCAAATCGTAAATTCAAGGCTTATACAAATAATAGTTACACTACATGCACCATCAATATAGTTTATTGGATGGAAACCTTGATCTATGAGGTTAAGTATCTCAACAAGGCTTTCTTCTTGTGCTTGTTGTTTTAACGCCACGAATGAATTGATGAAATATAGATGTTAAATTACAAATTTTATAAATTTGCAATCAATGAATTGAATTAGTTAAAAATCAGAAACAAACAATTAAATTTAAATAATTAAGTAATTTGAGTAACACGGGAGGATAAAGCTATAAGCTAAGCCCAGGCGGGTGAATTAAACCTCATAAATCTAGTTGAACAAAGGTGATTATTACTCAACCAAAACAATCATTAAGAAACCAAAAATAAAATACCTAGAAATTAAAGCTTTCATACCCTTATGCTTGACTCATTTTAGGAATGCAAAGGTGTATTGGATTGCGATCTTTCAAGGACTAAAATACTTAATTAAGATGAAAGTCTCTACTCAACCTATCTATCTTAGTTTTGGAGGATTATTAATATTGTAAATATAATCCTAGGACCTACTAATTAATGAATTTTTATACTTGGAAATCATGGAGCGTTGTGCTCTTTAAAACTTAAAGTTAAAATAACTTCAATAATCAAAACATCCTTAAAACAAACCAAAAATTTCTTAAACACTAAAACAAGAATTCAAACTCACATTCAATGACCTTAAATAAATAAATTATATTATGGACAATTTCAAAAAATAAACCCTAGAATCTATCCAAGCCACAATGCTTTATACACATACTTTAAATTGTTTATTATGACAACTAACTCTAGCCTAGGCGAGGATGGTAGTTTGGAGTGGTTTATTTAAATTGTTTATTATGACAACTAACTTCAATAATTTATTTAGGTACTTTTATTTGTTTTGTTTACTTTATGTATTATGGAATTTATTTTATAATTATGTTGGTGCATATTTGGAGTATGCTCTTAGGCTATTTTCTATTTACTTGTATTCGCACACAACTTTATATATGTGAATCTTTATATTACTCTTTATATTCTTACAAAAGTAGAATGTACTAAAAAATTATGTAAATATGAAGGAAATGATGAAAATATTATTATTTTAGATACTTGTATAATTATATTGATTTGTATAGTGTCAATAGTTATAAAAGACTAGAAAATAATTATTTATATTCACTTGTAGATTCCAAAAGAAAATGATTATTCTTCTTTTGAATATCATTATCTTTTTAAAGTTTGTAAAAGATCTAGAATCCGGAAGATTGTAGACAGAAATAAATTATTATATTCAAATTTACATTATCAAGGAATAGAAATCGTAGTTTATTATTAGTGGAGCCTGACCACCTTTACTTTACAACAGACTCTTAGTTGTACTCTAAGAAAGTATCAATGAATTTTTTTTTTTAATTTATACCGTAGGTTCAAATCTTTCGCTTCAAGCATCTTAGACTAGAATAATAAAATTAAGCTTCTCAGTGACTCATCTTGTTCTTATGTCACAGTTAGCAATATTTATGAGCTTTTAGGAAGTTTCAAGGCTTTGGCAAATTATGCAATGAACATTCACATGAATCTAGAGAAGGAGGTGATCACCCCACTAAGTCAATGAGTGAACCACCTTTGCATCCAATCTTTTAAAATACTAAAGAAGAGATGACATTGCAGGATGACCTTAATGTCGAGGAGGGAGGTCATATACTAAAAAGTTTCCACATGATTGGTAGGATCAATTTTATATTAGTAAGCTTCAAGGTGGGTTACCTTAAGCCTTGGGTGCACCCTTGCTTCGATGATTGGTCTATATACAGCATTAGTATGCCATATATCAGTTTCTTTAGTCTATCTAGCTATTGGACTGGAGTTCTAGTCTATCACCTTGAGATAAGTTGGATTGGCTGTTAGATCTAAAGCTCAAACTTAAGCTTGTGGCTCCTGGTAAGATTTGATATTAGTTGGTTCTTCGAGTGCGCCAACAATTCATACTAGAAGGTTAATAAAGTGTGAACGTCTTAAAAGTGCATCAAGAGGTGAACTTTCATAGCATTTGAATTCATAGTTGGTTATATAGATGAATTTTATTGTATTCTTGGGGGCTTTAGGCTGCTTAGCACATGATAGTTTTCTTGCCTTCGACATTAATCCAAGCTCACCTCAACTTAAATGATGTTGGATTATATTTTATTTGATGGATGATGTTGTGATGCACATGTTATTACATGAGAGCTAAGAGTAGTTATGGGAAATATAACAAAGTTTAAGTATGAGGAGGTAAAATAGAAGATGAGTCTAGAGATGTATATACTCTAGAAAAAAAATCTTTATTGTCCATGCTAGAAATAAAAAATAGAGATAATATGAGCTCTAAAGTATGGAGCTTGAGTTATACAATAGAAATAATGTGATTCTGTAGAGGTATTTCTCTAGTAATTTCAATCATTTATCCTTCCTCTCCCTCTCCCACTTTTTATTCTAATCGGAGAGCTCCTCTCAATAAGAGATTAAGAATTGTGCCAACTTCTCTTTTCTTTTTCCCACCCAAAAGAACCTCTCCCAATAATTTCTTTTTTTCTTCCCTTCTCCTCAAAGTAGGAGTCATGTCTTCGCATATAACTATCCCATCTATCCATTATAGTAGCGTATAGGTGTTTATTAGTTGGTGGCTAGAGAAGGTGAGCTGGATGAAGTTGAATTATGATTAGCAGTTAGGGGTGAGCGTTATCCAGCTATTATAGATGGTATGAGATGAAGTGATATGATCACATTTGTTTTTAAGGGGAAACAAATGGTAAGGCCTACGCGTTAAATAAAATAAATTGTTACAAGGTCCTTAAAGGAAACCTTCAGCTCACCACTGCTCATTAGAGCTACAAAAATAAAGATAAAATAAAACCTAAGAGTCGATGGTTCCTTATCCTAAGATTAATAAAATAGACTAATAACATTCTAGGGCTGCAAGTACTGAGCACCCAAAAAAGGAAGAAAAAAGATAAAGCAAAATAGATCCAACTTACCACCAAATCTTTAGTCCAAAGGACCTGCAAAAAATAAGGACTGCAAAAGAAAAGCATGTAAGGCAAAGTATAGTAATAACAAAGAAGTTTAGAAAAAGTTTGGAATTGAAGCCCACAAAAATCTTCAGAAAACAAATTTAGCCCTTCACCATACAGCACAAAATGATTTTCCTTTAAATTTAACAAATCCAAAGTGAACTTCACAATAAGGTTCAATAATAGCTTTAACTTGACAACAACCCAGATAAGATAAACAATTAAGAAGTGTAGCCAGCCTAAAGTCACAATACAAAGATTACTTAAGACCAAGCAAAAGAAAACAATATAGCTGCAATCACCACAGCAAAAAAGAGCACAACATATGCTTAAAACCACATCTCATAAAGCCCCATATTGCATAATTCTAAGAATAAGCAACAACATTAGCCCAAATTAATGAAACCCAAAAGGTGAAATAAAAAGTAGTAGAAAGCTCGGGGTTGTAGTATCTGTCCAACCATCATGAAAGAACCCCAAATGTCGCTCTAAACTAATCCTGATCCCACCAAAGGGAGCACTCCAGCAAAGGTACAATGAGAGAGAAATATAAATTTAAATCAAGGAGAACATACTACCGTAGATACAGCCCCATAAGCTAAAATGGATATACTTAATAGCCCCATGAAAATACATCTAGCCAAAGAATAAATCCAGTGAGAACTAAAGTAATCCACAACAAACCTACTCAAATTAGAAAGGCAGAACAGCTAATAGAACCTACTCAAACTAGAAAGGCACAACATCCAACTGCACTTGCTCAGCCGACCAAAGAAACTGACACTAAAAAAACTCCCATAAAACTCCTCACCATGAATAGATGAGCAACACATAGGGGTTTGATTAGTCTGTTGGTGGAATTTTGAAAACATATTTTAAAAATATTAGTTTTCTTTGGGGATTTTAAGATTAAGGTTGAGCTCTAATTCTAAGGTCGAATCAACTCGTTAGAAAGAGTATATCACCCCGGGGGACAAAGATAAACTTTCATAACGGTATTCAGACATAGAATTATGTAAACTCATCTTGAATATTATGATCGGGTCCTAAAGAGAACTTCATATGGCCCTGAAGGAACAAAGTAGAGTTCAACTAAATACCCAATTACAATATTCAAGAAGTACGATCGTCTCATTCACATCCAAAACTTATCAAAGA
>NW_021318837.1:0-64928 GCF_001605985.2 Dendrobium catenatum | reverse complement strand
TCTAGGAAGGATCCTAAAGTCTAGAGTGGATCCTAGGTTCTAGGATCGGATCTGGATTCTGGAAGGGTCTCAGTGACCTCATACAAAAATAAGGTCAACATAGTCATGAAATTATTACCATCATAGCTTAAGCTTCAACCACCGTAATAAATAAAATAAATGGATAGTAGGAAAAACCCATGAAGAAGAACATAAAGAGGCAGCAGATCCCAGAGAATAAAAATAACATAATATAAAATAATGAAATTCTGAGTGCCTAAAAATTAATACCATGAAAGCCAAAAAAGATGTATATGGTGCCCCAGGATGAGAGCCAACAAAAAACCTAGCCAAAGTAAAACTGATAGCAGCAGGTAAAGGAAAAAGAGAAAGTAGAGAACTTCAATTGAAACATTAAGAAACTAAAGATAAACTTAGACAACCAAAGCAGCAACAAATTAGTAGCTTCTAATAGAAGGCATACCCATATGTTCAAGTCTAGCTAACCCCACAAGTTTGCTAGGAATAGAAATTCCCACATATTTCATAAAGTCCATTAAATTGCAACCCATGTCAGCTAAAAAATTAGCAGCCAAATTACCATTCATATAAATAGGAGAACTAGAATAGTAGATGAGAGAAAGCCACCATTGAATTTCCCTAATAATGTATAAATAAGAGGGATTGGCATTAATTTTACCATTAATTTAATGAATCATAAGCTTAGCATCAACTTAAATCCAAACACTAGTAATCCCTAAAGAAATACGTAATTGAACACCATACTTTAAAGTCTGAAGTTTAGCCATAATGGCATTCTTAATAGGGGAGGGACCCATAAAAGCCACAATAATATCACTATTATAATCACGGATAATCCCACCATAACCAAAATCCAAAGTTTTAAAGGTACCGTCAATATTAAGTTTATAAAAACAAATGGGAGGTTTCATCCATTTAACAATAATATATTTATGATTATGGGTATTACTAGAAATATTAATATCAAATAACTCAGCAATTTTAAAACAACCGTTGAAAGTACTCCCATTAAACAAATTAGCCAAATATAACTGTCTACCTTTATCCTTAATTTTAAAAATAATGCTTAAAGCATTCATGGTAATGTTATCATGTTTCGATTCATTTCTACTCTTCCAGAGATACCAACAAATAATAACAGGAAGAATATCCTGAATGTTACCATTAGAAGACACATACCAATCTTGCATAATACTCTGAATATTATTATACTCCTTACAAAGTTATTTATTAAAAAGGTTATCAAAAAACAACCACACTTTTATAGCAATGGGACCAATAGAAATATAATGATTTATATTATTTAAGTGAAAGAAAAATTGGCATTTGGAAACAATATTTAAACCACTTTTGATTAAATAGTATCCACAAATATCTAATTATTCAAAATTCTCCATGTAAGAATAAAATAAGAAGCAAAAATACCTTTATGCTAAATGGAAGAGAAAATCTAAGATTTAGCTTGAGAGTTCCTAATGGAATGCCAAACTTCATTGAAAATAGAACTACCATCATTAAAATATTTTAAAAAATGTAGTCCTTCTTATCAAGTTGGAGGGGAAATCTCAAAATAAGATTAATGATTAAATTAGGCACCATCTCAGAATGATAATTCACATTCCATCATGAAGAAAATGAGATACTTTACAAGTACTACTAGTACGAGTATTATGCAAGCTATCAATAGAGGAGAAACTAAACCAATTATCTTGCAAAAAGATGCCTCCCGACCCCAAACCCCATTGAACAATGGTAAAGTAACATGTAGTTATTATATTTAATCATATGTGGGAGGGAGGTCTTTGAGTTCGATAATGTATGTTGGTAGCTCCTGGATGTACTGATCATGAGAATCTTTGTTCTGGCTTTGACAGATAAAGAATTTCCTCACTAAGTGAGGAACTTCAAATTGCTGATAGGAGTCTACTACTACAAAGTTATTCTCTTTACACTAAATAATAATGTAGCAACATAGCAGAAAAAAATGATGGCGATTTTTGTTAAGTTTATACACCAACTTGTTAAATATTATATTGATGATCAAGTCATTAAAATTCATGAATGTGATGACCATTTATTTTACTTATAAATTGCTTTTGAATTATTTCAATAATTTAATAAAAAAATGAACACTTTAAAGTGTGACTAATATCAGAGAAATCATTAAAAATTATTTGATCAATTATTTAGCTATGGTTGGTTTAATATCAGAGAAGCCATTAATATTGTATACAATGCCTTTACGTGATTCTCTTGGTGCCATATTAACTCGAGCTAATGAGGAACTTAAAAAGAATACATTTTACTATCTAACTAGATGGCTACTTCCAATCAAAATGAATCAACTTTAATTAAGAAATACTATTTGGCCTTGATCTTCACTACTTAAAAGTTAAGCACTACATGTTGTCTCAAAAAGTAAAAGAGAAATACTATGGCAATTGAAGAGGGGGATGAATTACGTTTCACACTAATTAGAGCAAAATTAAAAAATATATATATTTAACTTTGCTTTGTAGAAAATTAATGATATGAGTGTAACATCAAAAAAAAAATTCAAATCACAATAAAAGAATAAAAAGAATTTTTATGTTGTTTGGTCCAAAACTAAAACTCCACGCCTAATCCAACCCAAAATAAGGATTCAACTAACAATCAAAAACATTACAACAACCATATCTTCCTAACGCTAGGAAGAAACTACCTCACATGATGGTGAGGGCATCACAACAATAATAAGTCACAAAAGAAAGGAAAAAAAAAAGTGTAACAATTTTGATCTCCAAAATAAATTGTTTCTGAGAAATTGCTCTTAAGCCCTACACAAAAATAAAGTTTTAATCACAAAAAAGAAAATGACTTTCTCTCTAATTTTAAATTATATGAATACTCAAATATGATGAAATAATGTTTTTTAATGTATTTGCAAAGGAAAAAGAGAGCAAAAACCTTTTCAAAATAATTTTTCAAGACTAGGTAATGTGCACAATGAAGCAATGTCAGTACTTGAAAATTTATGCTATTTTGCAAAATAAATGTCTTTAGAAAATTTTTAAAATATGTTAGGATGACAAAAACTTAGCACACAAAATATAATTTTTAATTTAAATATAAAATAATTACAAAAATAAGGCAAGACTCAAAACCACACTTAAGCTAAAAGCAACTAGTCTTACATGAAATTTTGACCAAAGAGTGCCATTTATATAATTTTTAAATTTTTGTAATAATATTTTAAATACACCTTAGATGATAGATAAATCAACATATAAGTTAAACCAAAGGTGATCCTAACACAAGTTAAAACCAAGTTCCATAACATGTCACTAAATCACAACATGATATACAATGAAAGTATTTTTTGAAAAGATGTCCAGTATTAAAATATTTTAGAATTGTTTTTAAGAAAATATCATAATTATTTAAAATCTTTAAATGATCAGAGCTTTCATTTATAAAATAAATAGACAATAAGGGTTTCACAAAAATTTTCAAATAAAGATGTATGTGACAAGTGCAAACAATATACCAAACTTCAACTTAAAGAACCAAGCAACATTAATATTTTAAAAATCAAAAGGATCTTCAACTGCATTATTTAAATAACTAACAATATGAATAAGATACAACAAGTAATTGTCACAAAAATATTTAATAGAATAGCCACAAATGAAAAAAAAAAGTCTCCAAATATTTTTACTAGAAAATCTCAACTAATTAAATCAGTAACATAGATTAATACAATTAAATTTCATCTTTATAAATTCTATAAAAATATGAATTCATTCACAAATAAGATGATGATTCTAAATAAATAAAATCAATTGAAATTATTCTTAAATAATGTCACAAATCGATTGAAACTATATCTAAAACATATAATATGAAAATCCATAACTAGTTGATAAAAAAGACTTGTGATATTTGAAAATCCATATATGATGACACTAAATTTGAAACATTAGTCACACCAAATATTGTTTGTTATCATCAAAATCAAAGTGACCTACACCAAGGCTCGTGGGGCTAACACTAGGTAATAAAATACATCCAACAATTATTTAATATTTCTTACTCATAAAATCCATCAACCGTTACTGGATGTGACCACATTCTTCTATTTTGAGGCTTCATAGCAACATAAACAATTATAATTCGAGTCAAATGTTTATGATAATATGTCTATTGATGATCCTAGCAATAATCAAAAGATTTCAACTTATATAATTTGCCACCTTGTTTCCTAACTTTGGTTGACCACTCAAAAATGCTTGAACATTTAAAAATTTAAATTTGTTGCCTTGATATTCATGTTTCTAACATTTCGAGGCATATTCTATCTAGGTGCTCAAAGAAAACTCATCTTTACATAAAAGAAAAAATGATGATGGAAGTAAAAGAAACTTCAAAAACATATAATTCATTGTCGAAAGCATATGCTCACCCAACTGCATATTAAGAAGGCATTTGGTTGCAAATATTTAAAATTATATTGCAAAATTTAACAATTGTGAGTAATTCTCTTAATATTACAAAATCCAAATTTTGAGGATTTACTAAATTGCAATTGAGTTAAATCCTATAAAAAGAGTGAAATTAAAGAGAAAGAAAAGAGTGTAAAAAGGAAAAATATTTTATATTATATTAAAAATCAATTCCTTCAAACTATTTGTTTCAATTTAAGCTCAAAAAAAGCTCGTCCAAGCCTATAAACCCTTTTATGAGAATTTAAATCGAAGCAGCCTAAGCTAAGGGATAAGTTCACCGGTATTGTTGGACAGCATCCAACGACTATTATTCATCTATGGGATCAAATTATAAAATTTTAAAAAAAAATAAAAATAAAAATAAAATCAAACAACAACCACCGCTTGATCAAAATCGTGCCTTAGATACAGCATATAGAGTAATCTACATCGTTCATCTAGATCTAACACCTCCAATCAATTGTGGCTTATCAGATATTTTGGATCCTCCAAACAGCACAAAATTGGGCAGGAACTGCCCATCACCACCTAATCGATCACAAAAATAAATATAAAACCATTTGAGCGGCCCAAAAGATATTGGAGGCCCATTCATAGAGACTACCATTAGATGAAATAGCTAGACGATCAATTATAGCCGCCACAATCAGAAAAATAATTCAATAAATAGAGTACAAGTGAGTCAAGTCGGCTAAAGCTCAACTGAAAAATAGCTCATGAGTCGAGCTCAATCTGCAAACAAATCAAACTCAGGCTAGCCCTGACTAAACTCTTTAGCTTGCGAAGTAGCTCATTTAGACAATATTAATTTAAAATACATTTAAAATATGATAGCATTCACGAGCTAAATTATAATGTTTAAAAAAATATATAATTTGATACCAAGCTTCTTTATATAAAGTGAGTTTTTTCTTATTTCTTTTCTAATTTTTTTTCTTTGATTATTTTATTATAAAAATTGTTTGAATCATAACCACTTTCTCTTTTTCATAATAAATGAGTTGGCTTGTAAGTCGACTCGTACTCATAGAATCAAACTTGAATATGATTAATTAACCAAGCTCAATCTTAAGCCATGAGTGAGTCGAGCCCGACACAACTCGTTTACACTCCTAATCACAAAATTATTAAATTTGTTTTGAAATAAGTAGAATGTATTAAAACAATCAATTAAAATTTGTGCTTTTAATGTTTTAGGTGTAATTTCATTCGTCTTCCTAATAACTATCTCATACCACTAATAATTCATGAGTCAAAGTCATATATGAGTCCCTATAATTTTTAGAATTTTCAAACTATAATTTTGAGCCCAAAAACGGATCAAAAAATATTTTTTTAGATTAATTGTACCCATTTAAGCATGAGTTATTGGGTGTGGAGTTCGGGCATAGCTCTATGTCTGCAACCTTGTAACATCGTGCCATGTGGAGCCCACCATTACCCCACCATTCTAACTACCACATTTTTATAGCGTAGCTCGACGACCCCACCCCCCCTATTCGCGACAAGGTAAAAAAAACTAATAATTCCTAAGATTTTTGTAGATGGCACGGGGTATTTACCTCACTTAATACAAATTTTCTCATCATCTGAAAGCTGAGAAAGAGGAGAAAGAGAAGTGAGGAAGCTATGAAGATGGAAACCGGTCTGGAGGATGTTAAATATTGCGTAGACATGGAAGGCGTTATGCAAGAGACACAACCAAGTAAGAAAGAAATTCTGCGGTAAAGTACCGAAGATAAGTCAGTGATATTATCACTAAATATGATATTTCACCAATTATTTTATAAAATTACCCTGAAATATTTTTTATTGGCTATTCTCACTCGTATGCCACCACTTTCTAATGCTAGGTACCCCTAGGTACCGCTAGGTACTGATGCTGTGTACCAGTGGGTACAATTTGTTTGTTTACTTCTAATGTTAAATTCAAAGTGTTTAATTATTTTTTCTTATTCACAAGTTATATGTAATAGTGACAAAGAAGCATATGACATGTATTGTCATTACGCTCATAATCTTGGTTTTAGTGTTTGCAAAGAACATCACTATTACTAGCCAAATTCGAGAAACATAAGATGCAAGGATTTTGTATATTCAAAAACCTGATTTAAGAAGGGTGTTGACTTCAACTCCAAATCAAAATACATAAAATCCAATACTAAGACCGGGTGTCCCGCAATGATTAGATTTTCAGTCGACCTACATAGAGTATGGACGGTACAAAAATGCATAGAGGGCCACAATCACGAAACAGCAAGGCCTGAAGATCAATATTTGCTTAGATCATATAGGAATATTAGTGATGAGAAAGCATCTATTCTTAAATCAATGATATAAGCTGGGATAAGAACTATTAATGCATTTACATACCTAGTTGATGAAATTAATAGAAGAGAGAATATAGGATTTTCTAAAAGGGTCGCATATAACCATATTCAGAAAGAGAAAATAGCTAAGATTGAGAATGGGGACACTAATTCCCTAATTAAACTTTTCAAAGATCGACTAATTGATGATAACAAGTTTGTAAGGGACGTTTAAACTGACAAAGATGATAGATTGTTGAATTTTTTTGGGTTGATAGGGTGGAGAGAATAGATTATGACAGCTTTAGAGATGTGATAATTTTTTATACTAGCTATAGACTTAACAAATATAATCTAGCATGTGCACCTTTTGTTGAAGTTAATAATCATTAGCAGAATATTTTTTTTAGCGGTGTGGGATTTCTATCAAAGGAAATAATTGAATCATTTACAAGGTTATTTAGAACATTTTTATGAATTATATGTGATAAACATCCCATTACAATATTTATTGATCAAGACTAGGCAATGGCTTGGGCAATAGAAATTGAGTTACCTTAAACACGCCACAAGCTATGCCAATGGCACATAACCAAGAAGGTGTCATCTAAGGTGTTGCTTCAATAGCAACAACAATGTTAGTGGTCTTATTTATAGATATTTAAGAAAGTGTGATTCCAACGAGGTGTTTGAGGGTACTTGGGCTAAAATGATCAATGAAGGGGACCTCCACAACCATAACTGGTTGAACAAACTTTACAAAATAAGGAAGAAATGGTCCTTAACATTCAGCAAGAGTTGTTTTAACCTTGGTACTCTTTAAACACAACATAGCAAATTCACTAACTTGGTGTGCCACGGAATTTCTAAGCATACAAGTAGCATAAAAGATTATTTTTTATGGTTAGAGAAGGTGGTGAAGACATGGCATTAGAATGATCAGGATGAAGATTTCAAATGCAATCAATCCGATATTATACCTTTAGTTAAAAGTAGTGTAATACTCAAGAAAGCTGCTCAGTTTTATTCATGGAAATTATATTTATTCTTTGAGGAATTTTTATAGGGTGTAGTTGGAATGTCCATAGCTCATGCCTCAAGCGACTCATCAATATTTTTTGTTAAAATTGTAGACAAGATTGATCAATCTCACCATTGGATTGTTCATTTTGATGAAAAATATGGTACCATTGAATGTATTTATGGAAAGTTCAATGTGATGGGGTTATTATATTCTCACTTCTTGAGAGTAATAAGGAAGTTTAATATAATTAATATTCTTCTAAAATACCTACATATGAGATGGTCAGTTAAAGCTAGAAAAGACATTTATACTAGTCGAATGATGACATGTATGTGAAACAAAGTTACCCCATCTCAAGGCTTAGGAGGTATGATATTCTAAAATTATTTCAGTAGATTTGCATATCAAATTAGCACACAAGGGTAAGGGAATGAGGAAGCATAATAGTATATGTTAGCTATAATGACTGACATGGATGAAAATGTTAACTTGATACAAGATGGGAAGAAGAATCATAAGTTCATTGTGAATACAAGTGGGACAAAAAAAAATTAAGTACCCACTAAAGTGCAGGTCCCAAAGTCATATCTAATGTAAGGTTAAAGAGTCATTAGGAGAAAAGAAAATCTAAGAAAAAGTAAACTGAGGAACAAGCTACTCCATCAACTGAATAATGTACACTAGTGAAACCAATTTGTCAGGTTATCTTCCCAAGTATATCAGAATGCTTCATAGATGAGTTCACCCTCGGCTATCAACTAGCCAACTGACCCTTGAATATCTAAAGAAGATGAATGGAATAATTGATGTAGAGAGACTTCCTTGATTTTTGAAAATTTGTTAATTTTAATTTGTATTTGTTTGTTCAAATGTTACTCTATATTATCTAAGAACTAAAATATATAATTCTTGATGTACCATTTTTTGGAATTTGTATCTGTTAAGATATTATAAATCTTTATTCTTCATTATGCTATATATTATCTAGGTAAAACTCGATACCGCTTGGTACTGCTCGATACTGTTAGGTACCGCTTAGTTCTACTCAGACCGTCTTCTTCTAGGAGTTGGTACCAAGAAGTATCGATAAGTAACACACCGGTATTACTCTGTATATTATCCCGATACCACTAGGTATCGCTCGGCACCTCTCGGTACCTTTCACTTCTAGAAGTCAACAATATAGTGGTTGGAGGGCATTTGATATATTTACTTTGTTTTTTAATCACATGTTTAATAGGTAGTTGTGGTGGTTCACCTTTTTTTTTTTTGAGAAGATGCATCAAGCAATTTTATTGAAAATGAAAAAAAAAGAGCTAAACAAATTTAAGATTATCACATTCCTCCTTCAACAATTTGAAGAACATGGGAGGAACGCTACTGATAATCAAGTTATTCCAAATATAATCACCCAACTTAGCATGGTTAGCACAATAACCGGCTAACTTATTACATCCTCTATTCACAAATTGAAAAATGACTTGATTGAAATTCCTAAGAAAGAAAAAATCAAGTAATTCAGAATGATTACTTACAGCTGGTCCCTTTTTAAAAATGTCTTGGATGTGCTTCATAACATTGTAGTTGTCCCCTTGTATAATGATACCTTTAACCTCATACATCCACTCTGGAGTAATCTTCTTTACAGCTAACAAAGCATCCAATTCAAAAGCCTAGATATCCCAGTGTACGCTTTTGAAACCAAAGGCAAATAAAAATCCACCTTTGTTATCTCTAATTTCTCCACCAATTCCTGCAGAATAATTACTGTCGAGAGAAGCATCCACATTTAGTTTGATCCATTCGGTTGGAGGGGGTTTCCAAGTAATTTGAAACAGCAATTGCTGATTAGAAACTCATTTGGCCGAAATCAGATCTTGGCTGAAGGATAAAGAAGCGAAACTGACTACATTGGCTACAATAGATGATATGATGTCTTCAACAGATCCATGCACCCGTTTATTCCTGCTCTTCCAGTAGAAAAAAATAGCAGAACAGTACAAATTGTCCATAAAAGGATTGGAAATAGATAGCTTAGAAAGCCAATTAAAACAGCTCTCCAAATTGGTGAAAACAGGGATATCATAACCCCAGCTTTTTAATGAGTTAATGATATTAATCAGGAAAAAACAATTGACAGCTAGATGACTCGCGTTCTCTACAGCACAACATCCTCTTGGGCATCCATTGTGATTGATAATCCTTCTATACATTAAGAAATCATTGGTTGGAATTGCTTTGTGAATCAATCTCCACCAAAAGATATTAACTCTTGGCCTCAACTTCAACAATTTAAGCCATCTCAAGTTAGTGTCCTCTTCCTCATTTAATTTGCTTTGTTCATAAATTAATGCTGCAATTGATTTCCCAGAAAACTTATACATGATTTCCACTTTATCTTCATGAGCTCCAACATTTGAAGGAACCAAAGAAATCAAGTCTGCTAACTCCTTACTGAATGCCTCATACAATCTTTGGATGTTCTAGTTTCCATCTTTAAGAAAATACTTCAAATAACATTGATCTTCATGTAAGTTGGATACAAATGTAGGCCATTTTTATAAACACTTATTAGGATCCAAATATCCTTAGTAGTGTTATTTTTATACCATCAAAAATCTTCCATCTAGTAATTTGCTGAAGAAGTTTGCCTCCACAATTTATAATTTTCCAAGTTGGTGAACAACCAACTTTAGCTTTAGAAAAACATAAGCTTCTTCCATATTTGGCAATGATAATTCTGTTCAATAAAGAAGAGGAATTAGATAACATACTCCAAGAAAATTTGGCTCTCCACGAACCAACTTTATCAGCAGCCGACATAACACCTTGACCTCCGAACTTAATCTGCTTACAAAGGGTTTTGCATTCCACATAGTGAATTCCTTTACTCTTATCCTATTTCGTCTAGAGAAAATCCCTACACAACTTGTCAAGGTCTCTTAACACCCCCATTGGCTGGGTAGAGATGAAAATAGGAATGGATAAATGTGTTGATTTAATCAATTGAAGTTTACCAGCTAAAGTAAGAGAGAGATTACCCCAAACGTTGAGTTTATCAAAAGATTTTTCCAATACATCTTGGAAATCATAAGCTCTAAGCCTTCTCATAGCCATCTTGATGCCGGGATAGTTCAATTCACCAACAGCTTTGAATCCCATGATTTTTGACAGAATTCTGGATTTATCTCTGTGTACTGCTTTACCAAAAATCAAGGAAGATTTTTAGTTATTTACATTCTGCCCTGTCCAGCCGCTCTATTTCTTAAGGATCTTCTTGATTTTAATAGCATTTCTCCTATTAGCTCCAGCAAAAATAATGATATCATCTGCATAATGAAGATGTGAAACTTTTTCTGCATTCGGTGCCACCTTCACCCCTATTTTAGCTCCATCTCTATTGAATGCTTCAATGAGAAGTTGAGAGCACATGATAAACAAATAAGGGGATATAGGGCATCCCTGCCTAAACCCACATTCCGCTCGAATCCAATTAGTATTTCTACCATTAACATTAATAGATACTTGGTGTCCACCACACATTGGATTAATACATTAGCAAAAAACCTTGGAAAGCCAAAAAGTTCCAAAACATTCTTTAAGGTGTTCCACCCCATACTATCGTATTCTTGCTCCATGTCCACCTTAGTGGCCATCAACCCTTTCTTTGCTATAGAGTTTCTAAATTTGTGAAATATTTCTTGAGTGAGCAAAATATTCTCAGAAATTGATCTACCTTTGATAAATGCTACTTGATTTTCTGAAATAATCTTTGGAATAATATTGATAATCCTCTTCAATAACATCCTTGTCACTATCTTATAGATAGAATTGCATAAACGAATAGGTCTATAATTAGAAGGAGTTAAAGGATTTTTGAGTTTAGGAATGACAACCACAATGGTTTCTTTCAATTCATCAAACATCAAACCAGAATTAAAAAAAAAAATATTCCAATAGCTTATAAAAAAAGAGTAGAAGAGACCATCAATACCAGGTGAAATATTTCTTTCCAAATGTGAGATAACATTCTCCAAATCTTCCTCAAAAAATTCTGCCATGAGCCGTTCCCTGTCAGCTTCATCAATAAATTTGGAAAAGCTTGGCCAACCAGTGAGAGAGCAGATTTTAAACTTCCATTTCTCATGGAAATAATTAGAGAAGATTTCTTCAATGCATCTTTGATCTTCAGTTAGAGAGCCATCTGAGCTTTTGATTTATTTAATAAAGTTGATGTTACGTCTCACCGAAGCCACCGAGTGAAAGTATTCAGAGTTAGAATCACTTTCTTTATACCATTTTACTTTAGCTCTTTGTCTCCACCAAGAGCTTAATCTACCCAAGGTAGAATTCAACTCCTTAATTTTGAATCTTAACAAAGATATTTTGTCATCTGAAAAACTCCCTGAATTGGACTCCTCTTGCAAAGACATGATCTCTACCTTCAAATTATCTTTCAAAATGTTGAGATTTGCATGTTTGGCTCTACTCCAGTGAAATAAAGCTTTAAGGACTCTTTTGAGTTTGAGATTTAATTTATGGACTTCATCTCCACCTGCTGGCTTCTTCCAAGAATTGGCTACAATTCCTTTAGAAGCTGGATAGGAGATCTAGACTTCTTCGAACATCAGTATTCTATTCTTCTTAAATTTCGAACCACAAATACTAATGGCTATTGAGCAATGGTCAGAAGAAATTCTTCCAAGATGACGAACTGCTGCAGATTGAATGATCTTCAAAGCTGCTGAATTCAGTAAACATCGGTCTAGCCTCTCAAGGATGTGTACTCCTCCATTTTTATTGTTACAACAAGTAAATTTGGGACCTATAATCCCAATGGCATGGAAATCACACCTCTTCTTAAATATTTACATATCTTGAGGGCCTTCAGAGAAAACAAATCACTTCCCAGCTCTCTTCTCCTCTTGAGAGAGAATGCAATTAAAGTCTCCTCCAATAATGCAAGGGATGTTAGAATTAGTAAATATTTGTAGATCTTCCCAAAGTTGTCTTCTTCTATAAACTTCTTTGCGGCCATAAGTGGTCGCAATTAGCCATTCACTTCCATTTTGCATCTTCAATTGCCCAATAACCACTTGATTAGAATAATGGATGATGTTGAAACAGCAAATGCTGGAATTCCAACAAATGAGGATCCCTCCCGACAAACCTTCAGCTGGGACATTAAAGAAATCTCAATTGCTACCAATTAATTTGTTAATTTCAATTCTATCAAAAGATTAGACTTTAGTTTCAATAAGTCCAACAAAAAAACTTCAAGATCCTTGAAAAATTCAATTAAGTATCGAGAGACCTCAACCTTCCTAGCCCCTCTACAATTCCAAAATGATAGAGACGTCATTTGGATTTAAAAATGGGATTACTCCCATTTTTAATCTTCTTATTAGCTTCTCCTTTCCTTTTTTGTAACAAAATATTGTCTCCTCCCAAAGAATTAAGCTCTTTGATAAGTTTACCTTTGCTTCTGACAGAATCTTCCATCTTGTCTTTTGTATGAACATCTAGAGAAGATTTGGCAATTTCTCCTTCTTCAAGGTCTCCTACTTTTTGTAAGATACAGCTTCTGGATTAAGGCACTCCAGTAAATTGAACTTATTAGGATCTTCAGTAGAATTAGATGAAATGGTAGGGAGGAGAACTGTCATCTCCGAATTTCTGTTTTCTTCTGCTAAGGCTCCACTCAATAAGAATTTTACTTTCAGATTTTCATCCTTGTTAACATCAGGATTAGGAATTATCTTGTTCTCTGCATTCACTTCCTCTTTAGCAATAGGATCAAAGAAGTTCTTCATCAACTCTATCAGGATCAAATGCAGATTCCTTGCCAACTTCCTCAATAACAGAGCTTAATGGCGGCTTGGAGTATGATTTTTGAACATAAACATTCTTAGTCTTTCTGAAGCTGGAATTTTTTATGAAGTCCTTCTCTTTAACAATTGTTGGCTTCTTCTTTTTCCTTGAATTTTGGACAACAATCCATGGCCCATAAGCTTTCTTATAATCTGCATCTTGCTGAGACTGAATGGTAGAAGATTGAGCTCCCTTATCCAACATTTCTGCTGGTTCCGTTTGGTTTGTCATCAACCCATCTCTACAATTGGCATCTAGATGACAAATTTTCCCACATTTGAAACAAAAATTGGAAACTTTCTCATATTCTACCTTTTGAAAGAAACGACCAAAGGAGCCTTTGATACAAACTCCATTAGGAAATTGCTAATCCAGTGACATACGAACACAGATTCTTGCATACTCCATCTTGCTCCATTGAAACATATTACCGTCAATCCACAGTGGAACTCCGATTTTAGTAGCAATTCTAGCAACATTTTCTTCATCCCAACAAATCAAAGGGGGATGAGGAAATCTGACCCAAATTGGGGATGATAAACCTTTTAAGGAGGTAGGGGAAAACACTGGAGACCATTTATCAATACCCACAATGTGGCCATTGGCATACCATGGACCACCTTCCAAAACCTTATCAGCAGCAACCTTATTAAAAAAGGAGCACAAAATCCAGCCAAGTCCAAGGGAAGTAATATGAAACTTCCCAAATTTACTCCATTGATGACGAAGCTCTCTTACAATCACATAAACAGGAGCATTATCTCCAAAAACCTTTACCACCAAATACAATTGTAATTTGTCTGCATTTATTTTCAATCAGTCTTCATTCATTTTAACAGCTTCACCATCTTCTGATAGAAAAGATTCATTTCCTTTAAAAGAAATTTTGATATCCGGCATCCTGGACCAAGTGTCAACAGGATTGGGCAAAGCTTCATTAATAGAATCATCTACCTCGGCATTACTTTGAATATCTGATGTGTTTGCCATCCGTTTCTGAGAAAATGAGACTCCTTTCTCAACTAATTGAGTCTTGTGTAGGATTGTTGAACTTATTCACAAACAACTTCAGCCAAGACGAAGACGACGCTCCATTATCCACCAAATCCTTTTTGTGACCAATAGGAGACTTGAAGACCTTCACAGGAGATTGATACAAAATCCCTTTTCCTTTGCCTTGAACGATCGAAGATTTCTTCAAAACCACTTCAGATGGTTCGTTAATTTGTAGAGTACTAGATCTTTGAACTCTGAGCAAAGCATCTTTGTGAACAGAATTGCGAGTGGTGTCGCTAGGTGGAATCCGATGATCTACGGTGAACGCCGCATCCATTCCCATCGGCGGAGAACAACCCTCCACCGAAATCAGACCGTTAAAATTTGAATTTTAACTAACTTTTCTCTTCCTAAATCCAGGAGCTTCTTTCACTAACTTCTTGACCCAGTTTTGTGGTTCACCTATTTAAGATGAGTTGTAATGATATTTATTATTCATTAGTTGAACTTATAAGCTATATAACTTGAGATAGTTTTGTTATTCCACATATTTTGATTATGGTCTATAAACTGCATTGGCTGGATGCTAAATTGCATTAGGTATGCCTATGAAAGATTTTGTCGACATTGCCAACATTAGAATGCATGAATGCCTGGCTTAACGTACTGACTATCATCTTTAGCAATAATATAGGGAAAATGAAATATACAAATATTGTGCTCATACATGGCATGAATATTGTGATAGTGTGCTTAAAGTGTTATGGAGAGAAGTGATGGATGATAAGCCAAATAAAATAGGATGTTTCCTAAATACTTAAGGATGGCGATGCATGCAAAGTAAATTTTTTTAAAAATATCTTCATCTGGCTTGTCCTCATTTCCTGCAACAGTGTCATCATGAGCTAAGATCTAAAGACAAAGTGTCCTGCTCTAATTATGCAGTTAGGCAACTTTGTGAACTAGAAAATGTAATTCCATACCACCCTTGGGATCCTGTTAAAGATGCATTTTTACTAAACTTGTATAAGCAATTATTAAAGCAGCATGTGTATAGAAGTAAGCGAAAGAAGTTCCTGAATTTATGTGGTTTGTTATATTTACATTTTAAGCTGATGATAATGTTTGGATGCCCTCCTATACAAACTCAACTCCAGCAATGTATTTGTAATTTGATTAAGAGGTAAACCTTTATAAAATTATTATCTAGAAATAAAGTATTTAAGCACAGCAAGCATTTTCAATAAACCTATGATTTGTTAGAATGTATAAATATTATGTACAAATAAACCTATTATAATGTATAAATACATTTTGATGTAAGTACATACTTAATAATCTTTTAAGCATTGAACATAGAATTACAATTGCAAATTCTGATCTGTACTTTGCCATTTTATCTTGGCAATATAATAGTTCTTCCCACTTAACAGACTAATGAAGGACTACGCTTCCATATATTTACAAACAAATATCCCACAATTGATGCCATTTATTTGGGTTAGTATTCCATTAGCAACATCGACTTGCCAAGTCTTGATGTCACCTTCAAAACAATCTTCAATTTCCTTGTACAAATTATTTATCTACACAAAAAATTAACTTATTATAAATAAATGTGTCCAAAAAATAATTGATTTGTTAGAATGTATGATTCTTCACTTATGACATCTGGAAGCATGGCTTGATATGTCAGGTTAGGAAAAGAATTAAGAAAATCCAAGCTGATTTCTTCAAATCTGCTACCAGAAGTGTCCAATGGTTCTTCTCAGCTTCTAATAATAGCAAGAAATTGGAAACACTAATGCACTCCTTTGTAACATGAGAAACATATTGTCTACAATCATACTTATATAATATAGAACCCTGTTATGGAACATGTTCAAGGGTATTATAAGAACCTATACATATTTATTAAATAATAAGTTATTACATTACCCAATGCGGGCTAGAAACAAAAATGAATGGTTAATGAAGTCGTGGCCGTAGTTTGTTCTTCTCAGCTAGAAAAATGGTAAAAGGTATCAATGTGGTTGTTGTATAGGTATTGGTTAGCTAAAATTTCATCTATCTGACTTCTAAAAAAATAACTATTCTCTGCATAATAAATAATGTCACTCCTACAAAATAGAAAAGCTCAGCAGCAACTATGTTGATATCCAGGTGTCGGTATCGAGAGGTACCGAATGGTACCAAACGATACCCTAGATTACATGGCGTTTGCAAGTTCTAGAATTAATTAAAGTAGACTTATATCCAGTGGTACCTAGAGGTTCTATTCAGTTGATTGAATATTACTAATAAATACTGAGCGGAACTGAGTAGTACCGAGAGAACCCAGATGACTTGTATCAAGCCTTTAAACTTAAACCTGCAACATAATTCAAAGTTACTTATTAATATAATTTTTAGGGCAGGTGTCGATGAAGGTCCTCTTTTCTTTATTTATCATTGCCCTCCCAAGATAATCTAATTCTACTACATCTTGTATTGGTTTGGGTGATTTTATGTTTTCAATGTCAATTACAGCAGTTCTTGTAATGCTTTGTTTGTAGGAGAAGGCCTTTCAACTACTTTTTATGTTATCCTCTTTATCATACTTTGACCAGTTTTGAATAGGGTCTTAACCTCTTTGGGATTCTGATCTAGCCTTTATACCACCCTTCTTATTATGCCCATGCTGCATGATGAAGCTAGGCCAACATCATCCACATCACCCGGTAGATTAGTAAGGTTGGCATTCTTCGGTACATCTTGTTTAAATGGGCTTTTAATGATAATAACATTTATAGCTAGGCCATCATCTTCTACTTTCTTCTTCTTCTTTTGTGTTACAGTCCTGGATGAAGATTCAACTTATTCTCCCGGGGTGGATAAAGGTTTAAATGTTAGAAAGTTCTCAAATAGAAACTTCTCCATAGCCTCAAAAATCTCACATCCATCTCCCGCTGCTCGAATACATTATGTTCTACTACAACCATTCATCGCTCAATTAGAGCCATTTTTTATTTGAGATGAACAAACCTTTTTTAAAGAATTTAATTTTAATCAAATATAATTCGGATGGATTCCTCAATGCTATCATGGTGTAGTTTAGTAGGGGAAGTATGTTGCTACTGTCCAAGTGACCTGGGGGATGTGGGTGTTTGATGGGCTAGTTTGAATAGGCTTGATGATTTGAAAGGTGTAGGTGACTGAATGGTAAAGAAATAACTAAGTGATGTTTGCATAAGGTGAGTTGTAAGTGGGGAAATATTTCAGGTGATGTGGATGTTTGATCTACACATACATATGGGGGTTGAGAGGGAGGTGTTCCTAATAATGACCTCTCCTCATTAGTTATTTCGTCAAAAGAAAGTAATATATCTACATCTTTGAGACCTTCAAATAAACTAGTAGGCTCTACTTTGCTATAAATTATATCACAACCCCATAGAAGAAAATGTGGTCTTGACTTTGAATCCACTAGTGTATGGACTATTGTGTGCTCTAGAAATCATAACTACAAGCAAAATAGAAGGCTGTCATCATAAAAAAGAAAATCAATGATTCTGAATCATTTAAATTTAAATAAAACATTCTATGTACTCACAATTATAATCTGTATGAAATTATTCAAGTATTCAAGTGGTTGTAATTTTCTAAACTTCTTAGCAATTGCATAAAACTTAGCCATAAAGAAATCTCTAATTGATTTTGGCCAGTTGTAAGATAAAAAATTATCTACATTACGAGCTACACTGAGGATAGTAGCTAGTGTTTGGTAGTTGCACAGAGGAAATAAAAGGTTTGACAACAAGTAAATGATGAATTACTTCACTACATCAAGAAGTGGAGTTGAGTCATCAAAACTAAGAACCTTCTTCTTAATGTCATTTGCTGATTTCCTTGTGATTCAGACACTTCTCAAGTCAAAATGGTTTCCTCTATTCGATAGGCCTAAGATCAAAGAAACTTTATTGGCGGTAAATGGTAACTTTTGGTCCATAATGATAAAGCATTGCTTCTTAATATCCCAGAATGACAACAACCTATAAATCAATGGAACATTTTGTATGTAGTGAGGCATCAAAAGAAAATGATAAAGATGATTTTGCATCAATCTATCCACAAAGTCTTTGTTGAGTCCAGTAATTAGGTTGTTAAGCCTAAGTAAATGTCCCAAGGCTACCAAGAGGGGGGTGAATTGGTAGTTTATTTCAACTAAATGATCACATACTTCTCTAAATGTCAATGTTTTGCAACAAAAACTAATCTTTGGAATATATCCAAGAAAAATATGATGTAGTTGATCAGAAAAAATGTATTCTAGCCCCAATACCGAGGGGTATCGAGCAGTACCATGTGGTACCCAAAGGTATCGACCAGTACCTAATGATTGACAATAGTTCCCAAACGGTACCAGTGTTTCCCAGATGGTACCCAATGGTAGACACATACAACAACGATTGGCGATTGCATGAAAGTTGCAAGATGCTTCGATCATCTCCAAAATAAATTACAAACGATCATTGATGAACTCCATTCCCAAAAAAACTTCAATGATCCCTCACCATGACTATTCCAAAGTGGATTCATTCATCATGAGGGAATTAGCATAATTACTTTGGACTCAGCATTCTGATATGAGTGGGGATAGTGTCTGCCACCTATCCGGTCACCTCAATTTGTAATTTCCCTAATTCGATGGGAAGGATATATAATTACAAGCATTACTTCAACCTCAAAAATGTTCTTCCATCCAAATAAGTACAACTTGCCTCATTTCACTTAGCTCCTTCTAGGTATTAGTAAACCTTAAGGCTTGATGGGTTTGAATTTAAAAATGAACTCTCTACATAGTAAATAAGGTCTATAATGCTTGAGGGCCAAAGATAGCATAAACAATAATATTATATATTGAACATCTCTATCTAGGATCTTTTATCTTTTATAAAAGTTTGTTAAATGTCAACTTTTTTATCTCAAAATTCCTCCAACGCCTACTCATGAGGCATTAGATTATGTAGTGAAATTGCGAAATCTCAAAATAGAGGATCTACTCATAAGAATCTTAATCAGATCAAAACCCCTCTTAGCACTATTAGTCTACTTAAGATTGTCATTCTTTAAAATGTTAGCAATTGGAGTAATTAAAATGCTAAAGTGTATAATAAATATTCATGCCATAGAAATGCCTAACATCAATGAATGATTTTGATATTGTCCAACTAGAATAACTTTGATTTTCATTTATCTTTCAATCTAATTCTAATATGAATATATTCACTTAAGATCAATGTTTATAAAATCAATGGCTCTAAAGATCTGATCCAACATTTCATTAAGACTAGGTATTGGGAATCTATAATGTATAGTGATCCTATTAGGTTTTAGTAATAAAGAGATAACACATGGGCTATGGCTTTTCTAAATGAAATCTAACCAAAGTTATCCAAAAACTTATTTTATTAACTTAGCACATTTAAATGGGTCCATCCTATAATGTAAGAAATTTAGTAATTGAACCTGGGTCATAATCTATTGCATATCGTATATTTCTCATAGGAGGAAGCTCGTCTAATAAGTTATTTAAATGAAAATCTAAACACTCATGTAAAAGATTGGGTAATATAAATTGTATGTGAATCCTAGGTGATTTAGGTGTGGGCTCCTTCACATGAAGAAAGTAAATAGAAGATTTATCAAAGAACTCTTTATTTAAACACTTAAACCAAACACTCTAAAAAGTTATAATTAGTTGTTAAGTGGGTACAATGATACTATGGGCAACATTGTAATGGAATCCCTTAGCAGTATGTAATCAAATCAAAATTAATTTAATCTTGGGGCCCTTCTTTTGTGGTTGTCTTCTTACATGTTAGATATGTGCTTAGGTTGAAGTGTCAGATTGACCTTATTAGTTTATTTTGTAGGATATAGTTTGATATTCTTCTTATTAAGTTAAAATGCATAAGCATTCTCACCATCATAATATATGATGTTTTTATTAGTAATTAAGGCCTACCAAAGAGTATATATAGTATATGATACTTATAACTCCCCTGTTAGGCATCATATATCTGCTAATTACTGGAAGAGATGTGTGTATCAGTGAGATCACATAAAAGGATTCTAGATATGCTTAACATTTAATTTGGCCCTTAAAAATGCTTAAGTGGATATTTTATTCATGGAACTTCCTCCATTAATCTTTAGCTTACACCTATCCTCATTGTTAAAGTACACATTAAAAATATTTTTTCTTCACTAATGTTCTAAATCATTCCTACTTAATGATAGAAATCACATCTATGTCTCCTAAAAATCATCTAAAAGTGATGTGTTATCTACAGCTCTCTAAATTCTCTTGTTAATCATCTTCCTCCAATAAAAATAATAGCTAGTCTTTATAATGACTTTATATCTTCATTTTATTGAGGCACAAAAATAAATAATCTCCTTATTTTTTTAAATGGTGGACTTAGCTTTATTCTTTTTGTCTGAGTGTTAGTTGAGGGAGGATTAGACCAAGCAATAGGCCTTTAGATAGAATAACTAATGGTCTTTATTCTAGTCTTATAGAAGGGTTTATACTTCTTTTATTTTTTTAAATGAGTAAAGTGATACATGTAAATTATATAGCATTTTAAATATTTTATTTTCATTGAAAATGTGTTATTTTTGTAATATTTGTTTAGAAAAAACTAAAAAATCATAAAAAAAAATTCCAATGAGCTTATAGCGCTGCAGCATCTGATTAAACAATGCCACAATACATGTCACCTTCAGTACTACTGAGGAGCCATAAATTGGATATCAGAATGCCAAGTTCTCTATTTGCAAGCATTGAAGCATAAAAAAAGTTAGCACCACAACATTACTAGTGCCACGGTGTTAAGAAGTCGGCTTTGTAGTGCCAAATACTCTATTTTTAAATATTATGGTTCTATAATTTCTCAATCCTTGGCACCATTTTTTAATCTTGAGAACCATAGCACTTGAATGTTAATAGCACCTCAAATTTGTAGTTTTAACTTCTAAGGGCTACACTCTATCTGTAAAGAGATATAACTGCCAGCTAAATAACTGATCCACATCAACAAGCACCATAATGATGCAAATGTTTCAGCTTTGATGCATTAGTTCATTTCATGGGAGCCACGGTGCTACTCATTCAAGCACCATATGCCTTATTTTTTACCCTATAAATAGCTATGGTATTATGTTTTACAGGGAGTTTAATCACTTGTATAAATTTAGTATTTCTTATAATACTTCTTTAGTTCCCTCTTAGAGTAAAATCTAAGGGAGGTTAGGGAAGTATAAGATATAATTATTTGAGGTATTTAGCATGTAATTTTAAGCTACTTTGTAAGTTAAGGAAGGAGTGTGGAGGAGATACTTTAATTCTTTATGGTGATATTACTCTATTGTATTTTCATTCTTCCATGAGTTTAATGAAAATGAGTTTGCATGTTATTTATTATATGACTAGCTAATTCTGTTATTTTGGATTGATGATGTAAAGTACATATAAAGAAATAATGAAAATTCTTATTCTATAAATGTTAAATAATGTTTTTAATAATAACTTGTTCTTAATTTAATGGACACGGTGATTATATGTGTAGTTAAAATGTAGTGTGATGAATAGCCTCAATTGAGGAATGCAGGAACTAAAAATATTGAGATAGAATGCCTGCATACCTACACATAGGATGCATAATATTCTTGGTTCTTAAGGAGATATTAAATCTATAAGAGGTCAGTAGATATCCTTTTCACCCTTATAAGCTAGATAAAGATCTAGGGATGCCTATACTCTAAATTATTTTTAGAATTAAAAGTCTCATTTGTAAAAAAGCTAAGAAGTTGTTGAATTCTTTACCCCAAGGTTCTATAACCACTTGGGATGAGTTGGCACATAAGTTTCTGGCTAAGTATTTTTCACTTTCAAAGATTGCCAAACTTAGAAACCATATCACTTCTTTTACACATTTTGAAGGAGAATTAATTTATGGCAGTTAGGAGAGATTTAAGGAAATGATAGGAAATGTCCTCACCATACTTTACCTAATTAGTTGATTATTCAAATATTTAAAAATTAATTAGTAGAATCTTATAAAATAATCATAGATGATGTAGCTAAAGGATCATTAATATCTAAGCCATATAAGAAAGCATATGAATTAATAGAGAAAATGATTATAAATAGTTTTTAGTGGCCTGCTGATAGGCTAAATCCTAAGAGAGTAGCAAAAATATATAAATTTAATATTTTGTAAATGTTTATTGTATAAGTTGCATCAATTACCAAGAATTTAAGCATAATAAGAGTAAATTTAGAATTAGGAATTGAAACATCTATTTAATTGGAGGATCAAAATTAAATTAAAAAGAGTAAAGTGCAAGAGATTAAAAATATTTATTTAATTGAAATACAAAATAATACATACTTTAAGACAAATAATAGGTTGGATGAACCATCCTAATTTTATTTTGTTAAATAATATTGCTAGCAACAATTAATTAAATTCTAGTCAAAATAATCAAACAGTAAATTTGAATAATCCTCAACAATTTACTGTTAATCCTAAACCTACATATATTCAAGGATTTAATCAAAGTAATCAAATTTGAAATAAAAAAATCATCATTGGAAGATGTAGCGATGTAGTTAAGGACTAAATTACAAAATAAGCAGCTTTAATTACAATTTGTAAACTCAATTAAGTTAACTTATAACTTAAGTCAGTAGTAAACCTATTTGATTATTACCTATTAATGCTAAAGTTAACCCAAAGAAAAAAAAAAGATCTAGAGAAAATCATTTAAAGAATGGTTGCAATGTACCCCAGCTAAGTAGACAAATCTTGGTATAGTCAAGTTCAAAACTATAAACTTAGCACTTATGGGAGACAACCAACTTGTATCTTTAGTTATCTTATTGTGATGATTGGAGTAGTGTCTTAAGCACCAGTTACCTTGTACCATGTGTTCTAGTTATATATATATATATATATATATATATATATATATATAACATTTTTATCATTCATATGAAAATATGTGAATTTATTAATGTTCATGTGTGCATTTATTTAAATTTGATTAAATTCTCCATATAATTACATTTTTACGTTGTCTTCCATTAAAATTATTGCATTCTGATTATTTACTTTACCATATTAGAAAATGTTAATTAAAAATTATATAAAATTATGATAATAATATGAGCATTGCTTTATAATTCATAGATTAAAAAACCTAATAATTACCTTACCTATATCGTTTAAATTATTGACGTAACTTTAATTTATAAGTTATAAATTTATACATTGACCTTTTATTTATAAGTTATGAATTTATACATTGACCTTTTCTATTGAAGGTGAATAATTAAGGTTAAAAAATAAATATGGGTAGGTTAAAATTAAAATAATAGCAACCTAAATTTAGTACTAGTATTCTTATTCAAATTTTACATTAAACTGATTAAGATTGTAAGAAGATTTTAAGGAAAAATGATATTCAAAATCATTAACTATATACTCTAGCAAAAATAAAAAGGAAATAAATGTGAAAAGAGTTTTAAAATTAAAAGAAAAAGAAAGGAAGAAAATAAAAAGAGTGCATTCAAAATTGGTATCAAATATATGCTTAAAATTTGACTATAATATTATACATAAATTCATAAAAGATAATATAGGAGAACTAGTACAAAAGTTGGTGAACAAAGAAAATTCCAATTTTAACTACAAATGCATCTAATCTTTAAAGCTGCATTATTCAATTCAGAATTCAAAAGTCAATTATTTTATTCATGACATAAAAATTCAATTTAAGCAATAATAACGGTGATAGGTTTGGATAATTATTAGTAATTGCTTCAAATTAGAATTATGACTTTATCCATTTTTAATAATTTTAGGCAATGGTATATTATTTTATATTTTAGTAATTTTAAATTATCAGTTTTTATTTTTCCTATTTAATTAATTAAAATTACATATTTCTTTATTTTCTTGAAGCCAAATAATAGTTTAAGCTGGGATGAATTTGATAAGTATAAATTATATAGTATTTTATATATTTTATTTTGGTGAAAATATGTTATTTTAGTTGTGTATATTTAAAAAAAACTCAAAAATGATAAAAAAATTTTGTGGAGCTTACAGTTCTATAGCATCCGATGAAATAATGACATAGCACCACCTTCGATGCCTCCAAGGCGCTACAAATTGGACATCATAGCACCAATTTCAAGCCAATGTTGAAACATTACTAGCACCACGGCATCAAGAAGTCATTCTGGAAATGTTAGATTCTCTATTTTACAATGCCTTGGTGTCATAATTTCTCACTCATTGGTGATATTTTTTGCACTCAGGTGTTGTAGCACTCAAATTGCAACAGCATCACGATGCTATTGTTGTAACTTCCAAGGTCCATATTTTATCAATGAAGAGAAACAACTGTTTTTTTTTTTTTTTTTTGAAAAGAGAAATTAATGCATTAAAAGCAAAGTAAGCAAAAAGAAAAGACTACAGGGTCGATTCCTCCTTCAATAACTTTACAAATTAAGAAGGAATCATATTCAAGCAAAGTTCTTCCCAAATAAAATTGTTAGCCGAGGCATACTTAGCACACCAATCGGCCAACCTGTTTCTACTCCTATCAACACAAGAGAAAATAACAAAATTAAACTCTGAAAGGAAATCAAAGTCTTCCTCATCCTTGAATCCATTAATCCTTTCCTTTTGAAGCCTTATAATAACATTTGCATTATCCCCTTCAATGATAGCTCCCTTGTATTTGAACATCCAATCATTAATGATTTCTTTCAAAGATTTTATTACTAGAAGCTCCAAATGGAATACATCCCAATGAATGTATTTTTTTCCAAATGCCAATAAGAATCACATATGACACCTCTAATACCAGCTTTATAGGAATTATCAATAGAAGCATCTACATTGATTTTTAACCATTTGGGTGGAGGGGATGCCAAGTTTTGAATAGCCTTGGAGGCTGGTTAACATCCCATTGATCCGAATTATTATTAACAATCAATTTAGATATAGAAGAATAGCAAACTGCATTAGCAGCCACCGAGATAGCACCATCAACCACTTTGTCATGTGTAAATTTGTTTCTAACTTTCCAAGAAAAAAATAAGACATTGAAGAACAAATTGAGAATCATACCATTATGAGCTGCTATATGGTCCATCCAACTGCAACAATCTTGTAAGTTATCAAAGAAAGGAATCCCAAAGCCCCATTAGTTTATTTGAGAGAACACCTCCTTAATCTTGGAGCATTTGCAAAGAATATGTTCCATATCTTCAATGTCATCCATGCACCTTGGACATACTTCATTTCCTTGAAATCTTCTACGAACCAGATAATGGTAAGTTGTTTTAGCTTCCTTAAATAATCTCCAGCAAAAGATTTCCACTCTTGGGCTTAGATTATCTTTCTTCATCCATTTAGAGTATTTACATTCTGGCAGGTTTTAAAATCTAGAATCAACAATCATACCAGAAATTGATCTCCCCGTTCCCTTGTTGATCCACTCTTGTTTATCCTCCCATTGCTCACTCCTTATATCTGTTTGTAAAATGAGTTTAACCATTTCACTACCAAATACTTTCCTCAATTCAGCCACATTCCCTTCCTTATCTTCAATGAACCACTCAGCAAAACTGGTTCTTCTCCTTGAGGAATAATAAAAGAAGGCCATTCATTTAAGCTTCTATCAAGCAGCCACTTATCTTCAAATACTTAAATAGATGACCCATTTACCACACTCCATTTCAGGAATGGTTGAAGAGCTTTACCTCCATCAGTTATGATTTTCCAAGAGGAAGAAACGTTCCTCTTCAAATTATCATCAACAATATTGGAACCATATTTTGGAGCGAATAATTTGAATAAAGAATATTTTTTATTCAAAAATCTCCATGTGAGTCTTGCTCTGAATTCAGCCACTTTGGAGGTAGGTGAGCACAATCCCCTTCCTCCTTTGTTTACTAGTTTGCATAAATCCTCCCATTTTACATAATGAATGCCAATTTCACCATTGGGCTTATTCGAAATAAAACATCTGCATATTTTGTTAATTTGTTCAAGAATACTAATAGGGACCAATGAGTGAGTACTATAGAAAGTAGGGATAGCCAAACTAACCGACAATACTAGAGCAATCTTCCCAGCAAAGGATAGGAGCTTGCTTCCCCACGAGTTGATTTTCTTTAATGATTTCTCAATAATGAATTGATAATCAATAGCCTTTAATCTTCTGAGTGCCATTTTGATCCCAAGGTATGTGAATTCTTTTACTTCCTTGATTCCCAAAGTTCTAGTAATAGCCTTCCTCCTCCTTCTATCTACCAACTTCCTAAATAAAATTCCAGATTTTCCCATATTAATACATTGTCTAGTCCAATTGCTGAAATTGGAAAGGATTCTTTTCACCTCCAAAGCCACTTTCTTACTTGCATCCGAATATAACAAAAAATTATCTGTGTATAGCAAGTGTGAAATCTGAGGTCCATAAGTAGATATGTTAACTCCAATAGAAGTCAAATCAAGTGCATTTGAAAGAAGTTGGGAGAACAAAATATAAAGAAATGGGGACAATGGGCAGCCTTGTCGGAAACCACTCATGGCTGAAATCCATTCCGATTGGCTCCCGTTAATGATAATTGAAAACCTTGGATTTAACACACATTCTAGAATTAATTTGGAGAATAATGGAGGGAATTCAAAGTATTTCAAGACTCCTTCAAGAGTATCCCAACTCATTGAGTCAAAAGCTTGTTCCATATCAGTTTTTGTAAGCTACTAACCCTTTAGTAGAATTAGAAAACCTGAATTTGTGAAACACCTCTTGAGCAATTAAAACATGATCTGAGATAGATCTCCCTTGGATGAATGCTGCTTGCTCCTCTGAAATGACTTTGGGAATAATCAAAATGAGCCTATTAATAATAACTTTAGCCGCCACTTTATAGATAGAGTTACAAAGGCTAATTGGCCTAAAATTTGAAGGACTCAAAGGATTTGAATCCTTTGGAATAAGAACTACAAAAGTATCTTTCCAAGACTTATCCATTTCTCCATATTGAAGAAAATAAATGATAGCATTAAAAAAATCATATTTAATAATGTCCCAAAAAGTTCTCAGAAATGAATATGTGATTCCATCACAACCCGGTGCAATGTTGGTGCCCAAATCTTTTATAACAAGCTCTACCTCTTCCACCAAGAATTCTCTAGCAAGCCAAGTTCTGTCTCCACTATTCAAGGTAAAATTCAATTTAGGCCAACCCTCCAGCGAGCTCACCCTATACCTCCACTTTTGTTTGAAGAAACTGATAATTATTTCCTCAATTTGATTTTGTTCTTCCAGAACATTTCCATCCTCATCCTTGATCTTCACAATGTTATTCAACCTTCTTTTTGCACTAACATAGGAATGAAAAAACTTAGAATTGCAATCTCCATCATTCATCCATTTGACTTTAGCTCTTTGTTTCCACCATGTGTTCAATCTAGCCAATGTAGAATTCAGCTCCAACACTTTGGCTTTTAATTTCCAGCAATCTTCAATAAATAGTTGACCCATTTCAGCTTCTTGATTTTGAAGTTCTAATATATCCTCCATCCATTTATCTTTAGATAAATTCAGGTTCACCTTTTTAGCCTTACTCCAAAAGAAAAGAGATCTTAGAGATCTTCTAAATTTTGAATTTAAAATATGAGCATGACTTCCCTGATATTTAATGGCCCAAGCCTTCTTGGCCACCTTAAGAGCACCCGGATAAGAAATCCATACACCTTGAAACTTAATAGATTTTACGGATGGTAGTTTCACATTGAGGATATTGAGGATTATGGGGCAATGATCGGAATCTACTCTAGCTAAGTGCTTAACAATCAATTTAGAAGATAAGTTTAATGCATATGAGTTAAGGAAACACCTGTCTAGCCTCTCCAATATCCAAACTCCTCCAATTTTGTTGTTGCACCAAGTGAACCGGGGACCAATGAAGCTTACCTCATGGTAATCATTGTTGGAGAAGAAGGACTCCATTTCTTTAGAACCTTGAGTATATTGAAACCTTTTGCCTCCTTTTTTGTCTTCTCTTGAAGTGAGACAATTGAAGTCTCCAGCAACCACCATGGGAAATCCAACAGCTGAATGGATTTCCAGCTTCTCCCAAAGTTCCCTCCTTTTACAGCATTCTTTATTTGCATAAACTGCATCCACCCTCCATTTGCAGTTATTATTAATCAAAAGGTCTCCAATAATGCATTGATTAGAAGAATCTACCACTGTGTAATCAGTTACATTTGCATTCCATAAAACAATAATGCAACCTGATAATCCATTAGAAGACACCATAGCATAGTTCCATCCATCTCCAATAAGATTATTTACTTCTTTCCTTTCAAAAGAAGTCAATTTAGTTTCCAACAATCCCACAAAATCACATTATGCAATCTCACAAATTATTTAAGGAATAGAGAAGCACTCCTCTTCTTTGCTCCTCTACAATTCCAAAAAGCAAACGAATACATTAATGAGTGATGGGGGACTGAATCCCCAAGGTACCTTTTGCTTCCATTTCCATTCTCCTGCTCCTCAAATTTGAACTGAAAGGTCCCAAGTCCTTCAATTGCTTGTATTTCTTTTTCTTCACTGTATTAAATTCATCTTCACTACAATGCACCAAAGGAATTATTATATTACTGGATCCAGTAACTATCTTATATGTAGGTTCTTCCTTAACTTGATCTTCAACAGAGAATTCTAGAACTATTTCCCCCTTTTCCACTTGGAGCTCAATAAACTGAATTTGTTGCTACTGGAATGTTTTAGATTGCTCACACAACCTGGAATAATAATTCGAGATTCATAATCATGCTTTGACTGATCTTCAACTATTACTTCTTGCTCAGTGTCTTTGACCACGCGATCATCAGCAACAAATTGATCAGATTCCGTATTCTTCTTATCAGTTTTCCTAGAAATCCTTGTAGCCTCCTTTTTCTTCCACAAGTTTTTATTAACTTTCTGCTGAGGACGGTTATGAACTTGATTTTGATTTTGATAATTGAATTTCTTCCTGCCTCTATTTACAATTAGCCATGGCCCATAACCAGATTTTTTTGCATTACCAGTTTCATAGACAAAAACTTTCCCTAATTTGAATTTATCTTCAACACCTTCTTTGCAACCTTCTATATTGTGGCCAATTAGATCACACTTGAAACAAAAAATTTGGAACTCGTTCATACTCAATTCTTTGGTAAAATCTCCCAGCTTTCCCTTCAATCCACAAGCCAAGAGGAAGCTTGCTATCCAGCTGGATCCAGACACAAACTCTTTTGAATTCTCTCCTTACCCATTGGAACATGTTTCCATCAATCAAATATGGTTTTCCAACCATTGAGGCAATCCTACAAAGATTGATATTATCCCAACATTGAAGAGGTAGATTTGGCAATCTAATCCAAATCGGAGCTTTCAAGCCTTTTAGAGAATTTGTAAAAACAAATTGGGACCATTTATCCATACCAATAATTTTCCCGTTGACAAACCAAGGACCATTTGTCATCACAGCTTCCATGTGCTCGTGTTCATAAAAATAACATAGCACCCATCCCATGCCTAGCATAGTTAAATGAAATTTTCCAAACTGCATCCAGTCTCCTGAGCTCAGAGCTAATAATTCTTAATGGTGGATCCCCTCCAAATACCTTGATGACGATTAAGTTACAGAGCTTGTCTACATTTTCTTTTTCATTTTGCTCATGTAATTTCACAGTCACACCGTCTTCAGCTATGAAATTGCCCAACTGAAGTTCTGATACTTTGATATTTTCCTTTTTCCTCCACACATTCTTCAATTCTCCTTCATAATCTCCATTCAGTCCTGGAACATCATCTCCACAAACTCCTTTATCAGCTGACTCTACCTCTCTAACTTTTAATAAATCAGAGAATAAGATTTTTCTCTAGTTCAACATTCATTTGTTGTACAGCTGAGTTCTTCTTTTCTTCAAGTTTTCCCATGTTTGCAGAACTTGGACTTCCCGACGAGTTACGAACTAGCATCTTCATCTCCTTGCCAATTGTAATTCCATTAGAAGAAGGGCTATCAATCATAATCGGTTTGTAAGACGGCGACGCATCTAGACCTTCAGAAGGTATCAATGCAACCCTATCTTTATGAAATTTTTTAACATCTTCTTCAATAACTATGCTTTTTCCTTTCCCGATTACCTCCGGTTCTCTCCTTGCTACTAAACCTCCTTATTTAATAATAATTCCTTTGTTGCTTCTAGATTTTTTGATCATACCAAATCCAATTTTTCCATCGCCGAACATCGGAGGGGAGAGCATTGGACGGGATGAACCATTCATAACCTTCAGAGCTGAACGACGATCTTCTATAGTTTCACTGGCAGGAAGATTCTAGTGAACGTCCGGCTCCATCTATCTCTGCAACCCCCGCGAAGAGATAAATTTGAAATCCCGTGAATAATTCGAATTGTTTCCTCATAGTTTCTCTCACTAGTTTCAATCACTATTTCGATGGTTCAGAGACACAATTATTTAGCTAGCGTCATGGTGGTGCAAAAGTTTCAACACCAAGGCATTTAATTATTTCAAGTGTGTGGAGCTACTCTTTAAATTCTGTAGTGCCATATGCCTTGTTTTATTGTTCTATAAATAATTGTGATATTCTGTTTATAAGGAAGTTTAGTTACATATATAAAATTTAGTATTTCTTTGAGTATTTCTCTAGTTCCCTCCTATAGTAAAATCTAAGGGAGACTAGGAAAGTATAAGATAAACTTATTTAGAGTATTTAGCCTATTTAAAATAAATAAATAAAATAAATAAAAGTTCATAGGTTAAGGGAGAAGGGGTGTAGAGGAGATACTTTGATCATTTCTAGTGATATCACTCTCTTGTATTGTTATTTATTCATAAGTTTAATGAAAGTGAGTTTGCTCGTTAGTTATTTTATGTCTAGATAATTCTCTTATTTTGGATTGATGATGTAAAGTGCATGTTTAGTACTAATGAAGGCTCCTGTTATATAAATATTAATTGATGTTTTAATATTATCCTATTCTTAATTGAAAACACAGTGGCCATATGTGTAGTTTAAATATAGTGTGGTGTATAACCTCAATAAGTGAATGTAAGAACAATCAGGAATATTGAGATAGGATGTTTACATGCCTAAACATAGGATGTAATATATTCTAGGTTCTTAAGGAGATACTATAATTATAGGAGATCAACAAATATCCTTTTAACCCCTACAAGTTTGCAAGATATCTAGGAATGCATATTCTCTAAATCGTATGTATAACTAAGAGTCTTATTAGGAAAGATATAAAATTTATACTCATCAATCCAAAACACATTATTTATGTTTGTATCCATTATTTTTATTTATTTATTTAGTATACAATCTTCATAATTACCATTTTATTTTAGTGGAATAATTATTGTAATTAGAGTAAATAATAGCAATATATTACAATTAAACATACTTCCTTGTGGGTTTGACACTCTACTATATCACTTTATTACTTGATTCATCACGTATATTTGCATATATTAAATGAGATTTTGTTAATTTTATATCAAAGAAAATTTAATCATTTTTTAAGGGTGATAAATTCCTATAATTTTATATAATTCAAAAGTTCACTACACAGCCCCCATGAGAAAGCATAGTAAATAGAATACGTAAGGGTTTGAGGATACTAAAATTCTATCATATTTTTAGTTTTCACTCTATGACCTATGATAAAGTAATAGGCAAGTTGCTAGATATTTATGTAACATTATAGCATAGCCTTAAAATTATTGTAGTACTCTTAAACTAGGATATTCTTTTACCTAAAAATTATCAATTATCCTTTAATTTTTTTATCATGGTGCCTTGGAATGTATTTTTGTCACAAAAACTCCTTCATTTCTACCCATGTGAGGATTACCCTTCCTAGACTTACTTTCTTTCCCAAAAAAATTTATTAATAGATTTTTGCAATATCCATTAATTTTATTATTGCAAAAATCACATTTTAATAATCATCCATTTGATACCGCTCAAAAAAACATCCACCTGACTAAGTCAATCAACGGATTTACTAGAATCATGAAATCCATCAAATGCAAGAGCTTTAACTTTAAATTTCTGAGTTAAATCATTAAAAACAACCCCATTTCTTCATTAACCTTCTCATCGAAAAGGATTCATGTTATATGCTAGAATATACCCAAAAGTGAAGAGAAAAGGTTGTGTATTTTAATATTGTACAAAGATTCAACACATATATAGTTAAAAAGGATATTCAAAAGCCACCAAATTTTTATGTGGAAAGCGTATAAAAGGGGAAAATCATGGGGATTAGCTTATTTGAAATGATTTTGCTAGTATTTATCATTCATTATAAATCATGCCTTCACTTATGATGGAGGAAGGTGTTTATAAAGTACTGTAGATATACAATGCAAAGAAAATATTTCATAGTGTAGTCAGAAAAGCTTGTCGCATAGGAGTTATCTTCATGATATTATTTAGTATTTAAGTTATTCAATCTCGCTTGAGGGATGATTAAAGACCATAATCCTAGCATAATATTTGGTGTTGTCAGGAGTTAGAGTTAGCATTGATGAAATGTATCAATCTTATAAGTGATAATATGTATTGAGGTTATTGGTAAGGATAGGTGATGAAATCATTGGCCATTAACATAGCTAGGAGATAATGGTTAAAACATTATAGTTGGGCAATAGTTGTTGAAGGGTCATAATTGGTTAATGATTGGTTAAAAGATCATAGTAGGATAATATAGGTTTTAGGACCATAGTATTTTTTTTAAGATATGAAAATTTCATTAAAACTAAAAGTTGAAAGATACAAAGATACCTATGTGATAGAAATCCTATCATAATCCTTCCTAATCAAGTCAATAAACCTTGAAGGAAGTTCACCAAAAACAAAAGCATCCCAATAAAAATCTACTGCTAGGACATAATAAGAACAAACATCTGCCACTCCATTACTCTCTCTGGATACAAAATGAAAATTTACATTATGAAAAACATCTAAAAAAGATAAATCCAATATTTGAATCTTGTTGTTTTGATTTTTGGTCCTCATAAAAGAATTTTATAAGAGTTTGATAACATTAATGTTATCACCTTCAATAATGATTCTTTGCTTATTCCTCATCCAGTCTTGAATTGCATTTTTGAAATAAAAAACAACTAGAAACTCCACTAATGAAATGTCCCAATGCTTTAACTTCCTTCCATAAGATAATAAGAAATGGCCTTTATGATCCCTCAATACTCGTTCTATACTTTCCAAATTGGAATGCATCAATGAAGCATCAACATTCAACTTAATCTAATTTGTAGGTGCAAGATACCAAATTTTAGATAGCATTACATCTCAATTAGCATCCTATTTCTGACAAATTGGAATTAACCGAGGTTGAATTGAATAAGAAAGGACATATACTGTTATCATTTTCGGAGTAGGCACCTTGACACCATTCTTAAAATAATTCCTAGCTTTCCAATTTCGATACACATATGATAAATGAATTGTAACCATTCCCAAATATGATGATGCCAACATCTCCAGATTCTTCAAACAATGATCTAAATTATGAAATTTAAGAAGATGAATACCCCATTATTTGAGCATATCAAAGATTTCATTAAGCTTCATACATTGGACTGAAATATCATTATTATCCTAAATTTCTAAACAATTTTTTGGACAAAACATAGAATCATATAAATTTATGTGATTCAACCAAAGAATGCTAGGTAATTCATTGTTTTCTAGCCTCCACCAAAATAAAACTTCCTTAGGAGTTAAATTTAACTTCATAATCCATATGATCTTTATACCAACTGAATTATGGATTCAAATAGCCTCCAATGCCAATGTAACACATATTTTCCTGAATTACCAGATAATAATTCTGGTTGATCTTCAATTGAATCAAAAATCACTTGAATTTTGAAGATTAACTATAGTAAATCTTTAGAAAATGCTTCTTTAGCACTGCTTCATCCCATCTACCATTTATAGCTAGAAGATGTGAAACTGGTTTATTTTGAAGCTCACTAATATTGCACATTGTTGGCCATTTATTTAAACATCTATCAAGAATCCAGATGTCATTTGAAATATTAATTCTTTTACCATTTGCAACTTCCATCTTATTATTGGTTTTAAGAAACTAGAACCATCCTTTATAATATGCCAAGCCAGAGATGATTTTCTTCTAATATCTTCATTCCAAATGTCACAACCATGTTTTGTCGTAATAATTTTGCTAAGAATAGAATTTTAATTTTGAATGAAGTTCCATGCAAAACGAGCTTATACAGGACCTTTTCTATTAGTAGCTCCTTGAAAACCAAGACCACCTTGATTAATTTAAGTACAAAGAGTAATCCACAATATATAATGCAAACAATATCTTCTATGTTCCTTATGTCATAAGAAATTCCTACAAAATCTGTAAATATCGTATAGAATATTTTTTTGGCACCAAAGAGTTGGTCATAATGAATAAATGAATAGAAGAATATATAGTTTTAATCAATAAAAATTTTCCATCCTATGACAGTTACTGAGATCCCCATGTGTTGAGCTTCTTTATTGCCTTATTCAGTAAAAATTAATAATCGGCGGCTTTTAATCTTCTTGGGGCCATCTTCACACCTAGAAAATTTATTTCATCATCTTGTCGGTACGAAAGAATTTTATGTAACTTTTTTTCCTTCTTCTAGTAACATTTTTTCCATACAAATCCATAGATTTCTAAACATTAATCTTTTGTCCAATCCAAAAATAGTAATATGTCAATATTTAAACAATGAGCTTTGCATTATTCTGAGAAGCTTCAGTTGCTACTAGAACATCATCAACATACAAAATATGAGGAACCTTTAAAGTATTTGGAGCAATTCTTATCCCAAGATCACCGCCGCTATCATGTATTACTTTATATAGCAACTCAAAACAAAGAAAGAAAAGGAAAGGAGATCGTTGGGATCCTTGTCTGAACCCGCATTCAGCATTTATCCAATTACTCTTCCTTCCATTGATAAAAATAGAGAATACTGGATAGATTATACATAGAATAATTAAGTTACTAATCTTCTTTTGGAATCCCATAAGAAAAAAATATGTTTTAAAGTTTCCCAAAACATGATATCATTTTCTTATTCTATATCAAGTTTAAGTAATATATATCCCAGACAAGCTTTTGAGAATCTAAAATTATTTACTATCTCATGCGCCAAAAGATAATTTTCATAAATAGATTTTCTAGGTATGAATGCTCCATGTTGTTTTGATGTAATACTAGGAAGATAATCCTTCAGTCTATTCAAGATCTTACCCTCCACCATTTTATAAATAGTTTTTTTTTTTTTTTTTTTTTTTAAAATTTTTTTTTTTTTTTTTTGAATAAAAGGTGCATCTTGCATTAAAAAAATATGGAAAAAATTACAGTAGGCTACTAAAAAAGAAATCTATGACAGTCCTTCCTAAACAAGTGTAAAAAACTTGTTGGAAGTTCTGTCTCAATGAAAGAGTCCCAATAAAAGTCACCTAACAAAGCAAGATTGGCACAATAATCTTCCGTTTTATTACAATCTCTAGGAGAAAAGAGAAAAATGATATTATTGAATACTTGTAAGAATGAGAGAACCGATATCATATCTTTATTGGTCTTCATATTTATTGACTCTTGGAGCATCTTTATGATATTCACATTATTTCCTTCAATGATTATTCCTTTGTATACACAAAACCAATCTTGAATATAGTTTTCAAATGTAAGAATTGCTTTGAGTTCCAAATAAGCAATATCCCAATGTAGCATATTTTTGCCATCAGCACATGTCATTCTACCATTGCAATCTCTTAACAGTCGTGCTACTCCAACCATATTAGATTTAGATAGTGCTGCATCTACATTCAATTTTTTCCAACCTTCGGTAGGGGGACACCAAGTTTTGGGCAGCATTTTCTGGTTAGTGTTCCATTTCTTCTCAATTGGGGCTGACTGAAAGTAAGACACGTTAGAAATAATCTCTGCTGCTCTGTATGCAATGGAAAGCTCTGATTTTCCATGTTTTCCCAGGTTCCGTGATTTCCAACTAAAGTAAATTGTTATTGCATACATTTTTGCTAGCCCACTTTCTTTATAAGCTTTATGTTTAAGTTCCTCTACACAATCATTGAGATTTTGAAATAATGGGATGTTGAATTCCCATTGTCTCATCTTTTATATTATTTCAAGCAGTTTGTTGCACTTTGTGGTTACATGTTCTGTGTCTTCAATAATTTGACATCCTCTAGGACAAAAACAATTGCTTGCTAGTGTTCTATGACATAACCATTCATTAGTTGGCAATGCATCATTCAACACTCTCCACCAAAAAAGTGATACTCTTTGGTTCAATTTAAGTTTTTACAGCCAAGTATACTTGCTGAAATTACTGTTAATATTTTTGGTGTTAGCTTCAGAGCATAGGGATGAGATAGTTCTACCAGAATTGGCACAGATCAATTCAATCTTGTCTTCTCTTCTATTCTCCCCTTTTTCCATTTGCTCAATTAGATTTATCATATCTTTTGAGAAAAATTCAGACATTTTCTCTAAATTCCAGTTACAGCAATATTCCATAAGGTATGAAACTTTTTTATCAGAAAGTTTTGCAGTGTTGCACGTTGCAGGCCAAGTGTTTAGACATCTATCTAAAATCCATTTGTCAGCAGTGATATTTATACTTTCACCATTATTTACTTTCCATCTAACAATTGGTTTTAGATAATTGATCCCTTCTTTAATGATTTTACAAAATGATGAAGACCTCTCTTCATTCCTTCCTCCCAGATTTTGTCACCATATTTTATTTTAAGAATTTTATTGAGCAATGATTCTTTATTCTGTAGATACATCCATGCAATTCTTGACCTCAAAGGTCCTTGCTTTCCGAAGCTCCTTGGATACCAAAACCACCTAAACTGGTAGGTAGGAAAAGAGTAGTCCAAGCAATGTAATGCATTCCTTGGTTTCCATTCTCTTTGTGCCACAAAACAATTCTACATATTTTGTCAATTTTCATCAATATGCTTTTAGGAATGAGGGAGTGTGCTGCCTTATAAGAGATCATGTTCATGTAAGCTTTTTTGATAAGGAGATTTCTTCCAGCCAGTAATAACCATCTTGCTCCCCAAGAGTTAAGTCTGCTCATAGCTTTGTCAATGGTGTTATTGTAATCTTTGGCCTTTAGTCTCCTTAATGCCATTTTGATTCCCAAGTAGTTGATTTCCATGACTTCTTTTATACCCATGATTTTTTTTAGTTTGCTTCTTCTTTTCTTGATGACTTTTTTACCATATAAAACCATGGATTTCTGGGAGTTAATTGATTGTCCTGTCCAACCACAGTAGTTTTTGAGAGTTTTCTTCAATGTTCTGACATTTCTACTATAAGCTTTTTCTACAACCAGGACATCATCCACAAATAACAAATGTGTTATTTTCTCAACATTCATATTTAATCTTATCCCCAATTGTTCATTTCTTCCACTGAGAGCTTTAGATAGAAGATCAGAGCATAAGATAAATAAACTTGCTGACAGAGGACATCCCTGTCTGAAGCCACAATGAGCATTGATCCACTTAGTTCTTCTTCCATTAATGACTATCGAGTATTTCGGATTTGAGACACATTGCATTATCAAATGTATCATTTTCTCTGGAAAACCAGCCAGCTTCATAACTTGGTTTAAAGTTTCCCAACACAAGCTATCATAGGCTTGCTCCATGTCAAGCTTCAATAGAAAGTATCCTAGCTTTGCCACTGATGATTTCATCTTACTTATGATCTCTTGAGCAATAAGGAAATTATCCAATATACTTCTAACCAGAACAAAGGCTCCTTGGTATTCAGATATAACATTTGGAAGGCAGTTTATGAATCTGTTTAGGATCTTACCTGCTGCCATCTTATAGACTGTTTGGCAGAGACAAATTGGTCTAAATTTTGAACATTCTTTGGCATTTTGTATTTTCGGAAACATTACTACTATAGTCTCCTTCCATTGCTCTGGCATCCTTCCTGATTTGAAAAATTCTTCAATTTCATTCCAAGTTGATAACTCTACAATATTCCAAAAATTTCTGAAAAAACAGGCGTTGGCACCGTCAGCACCTGGGGATTTATTGTTGTCCATACTTCTTACAGTAACTTTCAGCTCTTCTTTGGTGAACTCAACTTTCAATGTTTTTGCCATGTCTTCATGAATGCAATCTGAAATATTGAAATTTGTCCACTCCTCCAAATTATAGCTGCGTTTACTCCATTTATTTAAGAAGATTTTCTTCATAATCTCATGGATAGATTCTTGATTTGATTCCAATGATCCATCCTCCTGAGCAATTTGCAATATCTGGTTGCTTCTCTTCTTAGCCTATGCATGTATGGTAGTATCGAATGTTCTTTTCACCTTCTTCCATCCATTGACACTTAGATCTTTGTCTCCACCATGTAGATATTCTATCCAAATTTGTGTTGAATTCAATAACCTTACTTCTAAGGATTATAAGGGTCTCCTGGCTCAATCCTCCTTCCCTTGCTTCTCTATTTTGTAATTGCAATATTTCATTCTTTAGAACCTGTATCTTCATGTTCAGGTCTTTCAACTTATTTTTGCTCCAAAAATAAAGGTTTTTGAGAGACCTTCTAATTTTTCTTTGAAGAATTTCATTTGAACTCCCAAAGCCATTCTTTCTCCAGCATTTAGCTATGATGCCTTTTGCTGCCTCATACGAACACCACAAGTTCTCAAATCCAATTTCTCTATTATTATGCTGTTTTTTATTGTCAAGTTGGAGAAGAATTTGATAATGGTCCGGTGATATTCTAGGAAGATGCTTGATGACTGCATTTGTGAATTCCATCAGAGCTTTAGAATTTAACCAAATTCTATCCAACCTCTCCCAAATTAATGCTAGGCCTTCTTTGTTGTTGCACCAAGTATAATTGGGACCATTAAAACAAATGTCATTGTAATCATTATTGGTCATAAAATCCTTCACTTCTTGCGGACCTTGAGAGAATAAAAAAATTTTCCCTGCTATCTTCTCATTTTTTTTCATTAAATAGTTGAAGTCTCCTCCAACTATACACGGCTCCTCATTGTTCATGTTGTCCTCTATCAACTTCCATAGCTTTCTTCTTTCCTACATATTTTTGTTGCCATAAACAATGCAAACTTTTACCTTTTTACCTTTACGAGTTGAAAGGTTGCCTATTATACATTGATTAGAAGAACCAATGATTTTGAACGAAGCCGTTCTATATTTCCAAAGTGCTAGGATTCCACCTGAGGTTCCAGAAGCCGCCACATGGTGAAACTCCCAATCATCACCAACCAGTTTCCTGACATCCTCTTTTCCCAAATTTTCCAATTTTGTTTCTATCAAACCAATGAAGAACATATCATTTTCTCCAATCAGATTTCTTAAGTAGTGGGAGGCTTCTTTCTGTTTTGCTCCCCTACAATTCCAAAACATTATTGAAGACATTAATTGGGATGTGGGGTTAAGGCCCCAACCTTCTCTACTACTCCTTCACCTTTCCTCGTTCTATGGTTCCCTTTTATAGGCCCTAGCATTTTCATTTCCTTAGCTAGTTTGGTTTTGCTGCTAGATACCTTTGTGATATTATTGCTGATTTCCATCTGCCCCTTTGATTTAGAATTTTTGAGTTCCTGTACAGCAGTCTTGGCAAGTTTGTGATTGTCATTATGCTGAGCTTGTATCTCATCCCTTTCAATCAGTAAGTTCAATGTTTGTTCTTCAGCATTTTCATTCAGAATTTCAAATGGATTTCTTATGATTGCAATTTCCTGGTCTATTTTTCCTTCATTTGGAGCCTGTGAACTTTCAGTATTTTTGCCTTCCATGTAGCCTTGATCAGGATTTGATGATTATATTCTATCCATGTCTATGCATTTCGCATTATCATTGATAATTTCTCCTTCTTCAATTAATAGATTGTCATGAGCTATTTGCATCTCCTTCATCTTATTGCTTTGTTGTTCTGTAGTTTTCAAAATCACAGGTTTTGTTGTAGCTCCCCATATGTTGTTGTTCGGAACCTTTCTGGAAAATGTCTTTCTATCCATCTCTCTATTATAAGCATAATTTTGCTTCTTTCTTTTGTTGTTCACCAGCACCCAAGGGCCGTAAACATTGGTTTCTTCATCAGCCATCATCTTCTTTGTATCTTGATTTGTTTTACTTACAGAATTTGTATTTTCAACTGAGCTTTCTTTATTTCGTTCTCCTTTTACATGTCCATTTTTTCCACAATCAAAACAAAAATTTGATATTCTTTCATATTCAAATTTTTGGAAGAATCTTCCTCCCATGCTTTCCACCCATACTCCTACTGGTAGTTTTTAATCTAGCTTTATTCGGACTCATGCTCTGGCAAATTTTCTTCTTCGCCAATGGAATATATTGCCATCTAGCATTAGTGGTGTTCCCACTCTTGAAGTAATTCTTGCTATAATGTTTTCATCCGAGCATTGCAACGGTAGATGAGGCATTCGAATCCAAATGGGCGATGTCAGCCCTTTCATGGATGAAGACGAAAATTAAGGTGTCCATCATTCCATACCAATTATGTGTTAATTCATGAACCACAGTCCTCCTGACAGGACTCCTGTCATTGCTTCAATGGATTTGAATGAACATAGAAACCATCCCATTCCTAGAGTGGTGAAATCGAATTTATCATATTGAATCCATTGTCTTCTAAGTTCCCGTGCTACAACATGAGGTTGTACTTCTTTGCCAAACACTTTGCATACCGGAGAATTCCCGAGCAACTTTGCATACAGGAGAATTCCCGAGCAACTTTGCATTCTTGATTTCATTCTCCTTATTTAGTAGCACTGCCTTACCGTCTTCTGATAACATTACTTCTTCTTCTATGAAATTCAGTTTAATATATGGTTTTTTTTACCATACATTACCATATGCTGATTTAACAGCATTCTTCTCTGTCATTTGATCAATAATCTGATTCGCATATGTCTCCTTCATTCATTCTGATTCCAATTCCGGTTGAATCGCCTGTCTGTGTGATTTAGGAACAACATTTTTGTTCTTTGAACTCATGAAATTTGCATTTATCACGCTGCTGCTAGGGATTGCATTTGAATTTCTGAATCTTTGAACAAAAATGTTCATTCCCGAAGAAGATGCTTCCAGGTCGTGGCTTTTCACAGGTGAATCAATCCTTTTCATGGCACAAGGTGTTTCGATTTCAGTTCCTGAAACTACCTTTTTGCCTTTACCTTCCACCTGTTTAAAAATGTTGGAAACATTACCAATATTTTCATTAATCACTAACATACCTCTTGATCTCCTTCTCTGTGCCTCTTCCGCATCCATTGATCTTCTTGCATTTGATTGTCCATCTAGTGCTTTTCCTTCGTCATTCTCTATCGTAATTCTGGTAGCTTCTTCCCTTTGATTCAAGTTGTCCGTCGACGATCGACGGACATCCACCGCCATGGCTTTTTCGGCCGCTGACTAGCCGGCTGAAAAGCCGGGAGTTTTGAATTTGAAACTTTCTCTCTCTAACGTCGCTGCTTCTCTCTCTGAGAGGGATGCTTGTTGGGAATGAATGGATCTATTTTATAAATAGTTGGACATAAGCTTATAGGTCAAAACTTAGTCACATAGATGCATTAAGAACTTTGGGAATCAATACAACCAAGATTTCTTTCCACATATCAGGCATAATTTTGGAGATAAAAAAATTCTCAACAGCATTCCACAGTTCAAAGTTTACAATACTCCAAAAGAATTTTAGAAAAAAAAAACAAGCGTTAACGTCATCATTTCCTAGAGATTTATTATTATCCATCTTCATAATAGTAGATTGAAGCTCTTGTTTTTGAAAGTCTGCTGCTATTAGCTGCTTCATATCATTATTTAGTTGATGATCATCATGAAATAAAAGCAAATTGTTAAGAAAACATTTCCTCTTTTTCTATTTGTTTAGAAAAAAAGTCTTTAAAAGTTATCTGAATTATCTCTAAATCCGTCTCAATACCATCAGAATTAGTAGTTTGATTGATCTTCTTCCCATTCATTCTACCATAAGCAAAATCATTAAAAAACCTTTAATTTTGATCTCCTTCTTCTAACCATTGGGTTATAGAATGCTGAGCCCACCTCATTGAAAGTCTAGCAAGAGTGGAATTCAACTCATGAATTTTCTTCCTCAATAACTGTAGCCTATTCGGGTTCAGACCATATAAAATTTCCTCTTCTTGTAATGTTATAATCTTAATTTGTAACTCACAATTTAATTTATTAAGAACATTAAATTTTCCCTTGCTACAAAAGAACTATTTTTTAGGGATCAAGAAACTTTTCTTTGAAGAATATCACCTGTAGTTCCAAAATCTTTTTTCCTCCATGCATTCATAACCACAACTTTAGAAGCTTCATAAGAACACAAAAAATTCACAAATATGATCGATTTCTGATTATAGATCATCGAATTGAAAAGATTAATAAGAAGGGGAAAATGATCAAAAGCAACTCTAGGTAATTGCTTGCTAATTGCAAAAGGAATATGACATAGAGTTTAGAATTTAGACAAACTCTATCTAATCTCTCCCAAATACTAGCACGACCTTCTTTATTGTTACACCAAGTATATTTAGGCCCAATGGAACCAATGTCATGATAATCATTTCGAGATAAAAAATCCTTCATCTATTGTGGCCCTTGGGAGAACATGAATCTTTTTCCACCTTTCTATTCTAGTTTGGAGAGAATACAATTAAATTATCCTCCTATAATGCAAGGATTATCTTTAGATGTATATGCTTCTATCATATTCTACAAGTTTCTTCATTCGTGCAAATCCTTATTTCCATAATTATGGTTACCGTCCAGATAATACCATTAGAAGCTTTTAATTTACCAATAATACATTGATTACAAGAATTTAGAATAATGAATGAAGAAATATTATTTTTCCACAATGCAAGAATACCACCAATGCATCCTCTAGCGTTAACATGAAAAAAATCCCATTCCAAACCAATAATCCTTCTAACTTCATTACTATCCATAGAATCTAATTTAGTTTCCATAAAACCAATAAAGAAAACACCATTCTCTTCGATCAAACTTTTTAAATAATAGGAAGCTTCTTTTTTCTTAGCTCTTCTACAATTCCAAAAAAACAATGAAGACATTTAAGAAATCAATGGGGAAGAGCCCCCAGAACTTTCACAATAACCTTCACCTCTTCTACATCAAAGACAGTCTTTAATAGGACCATACACACTCAATTATTTTTTAAATTTTTTGCTTTGTTGAGCATATTTGGAAGACTAGTGATTCTTACTATAAACAACATGTGACAATTCAATTCCTTTAGAACTATCCTTTCTGGAAGACCCAATAACAGTAATAGAATTACTTACAGTTTTGAAATATGAGTTTGATACCTTCAGATTCTTTAGAATGTGTTCAGCGTTCGCTTCTATTGGCATAATTAATTGTACTTTATCCATATCACTTCATCATGATTTATAGAATTTTAGAATTTCCTAAATATAGGATATTCAAATTCTGCATTAGCAGCATCTGAAACTTCTTTATTAGTTGAAACATCAGCAAAATCTGGAGCTTTTAAAGTTGATGTTAACTATTTTGTCTCCATCATCTTACGATATTTTCTATCATCATTTTCCCCAATTGGATTACCATCTTCTATTGAATGTGGCTTTGAAATCACAGCATCAGTTCTAATAGAATAAACAACTGGAACTTTTTCAGACTCAGCGTAAGCCGTAAGGCATATCAAAAAAAGTCTTAATTTTATCACCTTCAATTGTAACTGCATTTAAGCAATAGGTTTATACACATCCCTTCAGTTTCAATATTTTTTGTCAAATTCAGCTACAACTTTAGCTCTATTGGAAAAACAATTTCCATCCACTTATTTATTCCACAAGTAACTTGAATCCAAGGTTGATATTTATCAGCATCTATAACAGAATTTGAATCAAGTTTTGTAATCTCTTTTGCCAAATCTTGATTCCCCTCAGTTACCCTATCAGGGGTAACGACTTTCTCTATATTTCCTTTAAATAAAGATGACGCCTCCTCCTGGAAATTATCAGTTTTGTTGCAGTTTTTTTTATTGTGACCTATACGGCCACAATTATAGCAAAGTAAAAATTTGTTCTCATATTGTATCTTTTGAAAAAACATTTATAGAATATCCTTCAACCCAAACTCCTTGTGGAAGCTGATCTTCAAGGTTAATATGAATACAAATTCTTGCAAATTCTCATAGAAAGAGGTAACAAATCATATTGTCATCAAAATACATAGGTATTCCAATATTAGAAGTTTTTCTCGTAATATTAGTTTCATTCCCCCAGAATAATGGGAGATGAGGCAATCAGACCCATGCAAGCGAGAATAAATTCTCATAGATAGAGGTAACAAAACCAAACTCCAACTTTCCATACCAATTATATGGCCACATACAAACCATGTTCTGCTGCTAAGAATAGCATCTTTAACTTCAGCTGAATGGAGTGAACAAAGCAACCATTTCATTCCTAAATTCGTAATGTGAGAAGAACAAAATTGACTCCACTATTTTTTCAATTCAAAACTAATTATTTAAAATGGAATGATTTTCCAAACACCTTAATAACTACCGAATTTCAGAGTTTATGAATATGTGATTTTTTTTTTTTTACATTCTCAATATGCTATTTAACCGACACACCATCTTTTGACATTTAAATAATTATTTCCATATCAACTATTTTGATATTCGAGGGTTTCTTCTAGGCATTATATTTTTCATTTACCTTATTTACACCTTTTTTATTAAAAACTTCATGAACAATATTGCTAACAGAACTCGAATTTAACTTCTTCAATGATAAAAGAACATTGCCCATATCCAAAGAAACATGATTAATAATTCACTTTACACCGAAATCAGACTTGCAACCATCTAGAACTTAATTAAGAATAATTTGAGCATAAGAAGTCGCATTACCTCCATCTTTAAGACTCTTAATAATTTCAACAAATTTAGAAAATCTTTTAACTTTAAGTTTACTACCAGAGGAAGACGATGCCTCAAAATCATTATTTTGATGTTCAACGTTATCAACAACATTCATTTTGTAAGAAAGAAATTTATCATCAAATATCACCTCTTTACCCTTACTAATCTCCAAAACATTCTTTTGAATAATATCAATATTTAATGATTATACTTGATGACCAATGGAGATCCAACCAGAGATTTATGAATAGTAAATCTATCATAAGAAGGATTAAGCTCCGATGATCGTCCTCCGCCATGCTGGAGAAAATGGAAATTTGAAATAACCAGAGACACACTTTCATAAGAAACAGAATTCTCTCTCTCTAGAAATGGGACATCCTTTCTTAGAATATCAGAGGACCATAGTAAGGTGACTATGATTAGAATACCATAGTTGGACAACAATGGTTAAAGGATTTTAGTTTGACAATGATGGTAAATGGAAAGTAGTCGAGTGACATTGGTTAAAGAAGAATCATAGTCATATGATAATAGTATAATGATGGTGGTTCAATGGAAATGTTCAAGTAGTGTTTTAATAGTGACTATCAAGTGGTGGCATAACGGTTGCAATAAAGTGGTGATTTCCTAACAATAATCAAGCAGCGGTCTGCTGGAGATAGAATGTTGTGCGGTGGTCTAATAATGTTAGTTAAATCATGGTTTGTTAGTTGAATTCTTATGATGAAGGTAGGGTGGAGTTTCAAGATTCTTCAAACTTATTAGCTCTCTCTTTAGTTACAAACCGAGGTTCAAACCCTCACTATAATAGCCCGTGTTTTGACCCAAACAAATAATTTTTTATGAGTCATTATAAGTCTAAATAACAAATCATCTTTGTCATAATATAAACATTATAGTATTTTAATTATGCTAATTCTTTTATAATTTTGGGCTTTGGTGTAAATTCTTATGAAATTGACACCAATTAGTTTAACTGAGAATTTTGGATCATCAAGTGTCTGTTTTGAAAACCAATCTCACCAAAATTTTCTAAATAAAAAGGGTTATTTTATGAATATTATTTTATAATTCCTTAAAGCCCCAAAAGAATTTTAAGAAAAAATTATATTATTAATTGAATAAATTATATAATTATATTATTATTTTATTATAAATATAAAATCCCATGATTATATTCATTATAACCTTTTTTTCCTTTCTTCATTTGGCTAACAAGTAATAGAGAAGTAAATAGATAAATTAAAAGAGAAAATACATGAGAGATTGAAAGAAAACCTAAATTTGGGGACCATCGAATGATTTTTGTCAATCGACCTTATTAGAAAATTTGCTCTTCTCAAAGTAAGGAACCATTACCATAGTTTTTATTTCAAGGAATTTATGTATTTGGGATTTTCTAATCAAATTTCTATTTTAATTTTAAAAAATTATATTAAATTTAAATTAGTACAATTTTCACCTCATAATTTTTTATATGTTAAAGATGTTGAGATTACGAACATTTTAAGTATTTATTTAGGATTTTTCATCTGGTGATTTTGAAAATTCAATATTTTTTTATCAATTAAAAAATTTTTTTTAATATCTAAAAATAATGTTTTAATTCAATTAAATCTTCACAAAATTATTATATATAATCTTCTAATAATTTGTGCTTTATTTACTATAATGCATTCGAAAAAAATGTGGATATATGATTGAGTAATAGTTGGTCATTATTACTATTATAGTACTATGATAAAATATGTGTGTGTGTAAAAGAAAAGTAATGACAGATTGATCTGTTGGTTAGAGATTGATTGACCTGTACAGGATGGTGGATCAATAGGCTTTCCTTTAAATATTATGGTTATCCTCTACTGATTCATATTATAATAGTTGAGACTTATAAAGAGATTATTATTGTACTGATGAGCAAAGAGTGATGACTCTATTTACTGAGCCAATAAGATACTGATACAAATTATAATTTACTAGAAAGATATCACTTATACTAGAACTTCTTACTTATTTAGTGTAGCATACTTAACACATCACATAAATTAGAACCTCTTATTTATTTAGTGTGACATACTGAGCACGTAATAAACTAAATTGATACTGATATAGAATATTTGGATAGTATAAGTACACTCCTATGTAATTTTACTAATAGTTTTTATCAATTATTTGATTTTACTACTTTATATGATTGATTTATTAATTGATAATACTATACGATGAATGCTTTTTTGATTCGACACCTATACTTATTTATTATTTTCTGCATTGTACTATTGTGTTGGCTTTCGCACCATAAATTTAGGATCATATAAATGGTATTGCTATGATTTGACTAATGACATACATGTTACTCTTTTCTTATATTTTGTGTTCAGTTGTAAGTTTTGGTTGCTAGTTGTGCTCTTGATATCATTATATATGGTTAAATGACTTTAGGTCAGGGCAAGAGAGCACGTGTGGGAGATTCACCAAGATCCTTCAGTTTTAGGTTCTTATTATTTTAGTTGTTATTTTATACTCAAGATAGAGTAGTTAATATATGATTGCATTGATCGTGAGTATTATACAAGAATTTTAGAAAATGAATACAAATATATATTAATATTTTCATTAATAGTTTTGTTTTTTCTATTGTATTTATACTAATAGAATAAATTAGCTAGATCTGGTTATCATGCATATATTAAAATAATAAGAAAGAATTCTTCCAAATTAAATTATAGGGCATGACATTCGCTACCCATCCACCCCCCCCCCCCCCCCCCCCCAAAAAAAAAAAAAAACAATTATATCATATAAATATTAGTTTGGGAGGGAGGGTGGCACTAGAGACTTGCCTCATAAATATTGGAAAAAAAATTTAGCACTTCATCAGATGTTTTATATTGAATCCCAAAATTATAGATCATTTTATTTTAATATTTATGTGCTTCAATGATGTTAGAATTACATAATTTTGGGCTTTTTGGATTTCTCTCATCAAGATGCTTGATTCCATTATAGGTATACAAAATTTGAAGATCATTCCATCCTTAAATTAATATTTTAATGTTTTTTATTACACTTCAAGTGCTTTATTTGGGCTAATTCAAACTTGGATTAGAATACTTTTGTTGCTGTTGGGCTTGTTGACATATTCAATTCGACTATAAGTTTGCTAAAATTAGAGTTTAGATGATCCTAATTAAATTCTAAAACTTTTCAATTCAAATAACCATCAAGATTCATGACTAGTCAAAGAAACTTTTTATTATCTCCCCACTATTATTGTTCCCCAGATAGATGGGTTTGGTCAGGGCTAAAATTAAAACATACATCATAAAGTTTAGTTGCTATATGTATTCCATCATTATTATAAACTTTATGGGCCAAAATTATGCCATTAACTTCATTTGAGCAAGACTAACCTATCATAATGGTCATTTTCCATAGCATTATGCCATTAATTTCTTCTAATAAATTATGCACTTACTATAAAAGATAATAATGGTCATTTTCCTTACATGTATCTACCATCTTAGCTAATCCCTAAAACTAATATATACTTGCTATTTTTATAGCATGTTGTGTCAAGAGCTTATTATGTACAAAAAATACAAACAATTATCAAATCTAAAATGTAAGTTTTTTATTGATTGCTGTTGCGGATCTGTTTTCATGATTTATGATTTTGATGATAGCAAACACTCTTATTTCTCTATGACTTCTTTCTACTTACATTTCAGGTTCACACGATCGGACGGCAATTTGGAATTAGCTCAAGATTGGGTAGACTAGGTCTGAGTCAGTTTGTATCTTTTTTCTTTTCTTGAGTCTATTGTATTTGGTGTGGCTCCTGATATTTTGTAGCTTGCAAGATTTTCTATCATTCCCTAAAGATTTATATTTTTGGAAACATCGTCCTGGACGATATTTATATCGTCCTGGACGATCATTCCAAAAGCAGAAATCCTGATTAGGTCATCTTCATTAAAGCAGTCGTCATTATGCAAAACACATCGTCCTAGACGATTTTGTATCGGCCAGGACGATAGGCTAAATTCAGAAAGAATCTGCCGCCAAATCTGTTTAGAAATAACCTATTTTTGGACATCGTCCCGGTGGATCATCCTGGACTATAAAATATCGTCCTGGCCGATCCTGGTCAATTTTTCCAAAATTTCTCAGACAGTTTTAGAAAGCAATTAATGGGGATTTCGTCCAGGCCGATCGCAAGATCGTTCAGGCCGATTGCTAAATCTTCCGAGATGATCGTAAGATCGTCCGGGACGATTAGACATCATCCAGCTTCATTTCAGGGCGATATGCAGGATGATTTTCCTCATATTTAAACTAATCGGCCAGGACGATTTGTCTATTGTCCTGGATGATAATGGAGGCAACTTGCATTAATGAGCTCATTTTGAGAGCTTCTATTTAAGCTATGGGAATGCACTTTGTAAGTGTCTTTGACAGCCATTGTAGCTTTGCTCTTGTGGGAGAAACTTGAAGAGAGAGCTTGAAAGGGAGAGAGGAAAGGGTGGAGTTTGAGAGGGAGAAGATCCTGTGAGGGGGAGGAACTCAAGGGAGTGTGGTGGGGGATCCACACGGTTGCTCCAGCGAACTCGCACCTTAGTTCCATCAGATTCAAGGCTTGTCTCGAGGTAAGTTCACCAAAAAAGAAGATCTCTTTGGTATTAAAGGACTCGGCGACTTCGCCGCACCAGGGAAGGTGGATGTGATTTTGTAAGGGCTTCTCCGTTTAGCTGTGGGGGCTAAAGGAGAGACACTTTTGTAGTGCAATACTTGGAGGGTGCCTCCAAGGAGTGGACGTAGGTTAAGGTTTGACCGAACCACTATAAATCCGGTGTATTCTTTTCTTATTACTGCTTCCGCGTTATTTTCTTCCGCACTTCAATTTCTGTGGTGAATTTGGTTTGAGTTTTATCTTTAGTTTTAAAGTTATCCAATTCACCTCTTTCTTTGTTAGCCTTGGGCCAGTTCATAAGGGCTTAACATCCCTAACGAACTTTCAATTGGTCTCAGAGCACTTTCTAGTGTCTTCTAAGAACCTTTAAGTGGTATCATAACAAGTTTTCATAAAATAAGTTTTTAAAAGCTTTTGAATTTTTGATCCATAGCTAATCGTAATATTGCGGAAGGTTTTTCTATCACCAGACCACCTTTATTTGAAAATTTGTCATTTGATTTTTGGAAAACTCGCATGTCTATTTTCTTGCAATCGATTGATTTTCGCATGTGGCATATGATTTTAACTGGTTATTCATCACCATCACGTATTATTAATGGAGTTAAAACTGATATTCATTTTAATCAATGGAACAGGGAAGAACAACTCAATGCTCAATTGAATGCGAAGTCTTTAAATTGCTTTTTTTGTGTTTTAAATTCTAAAAATTTTATGTTAGTATCCACATGCACTACCAGTAAGGAAGTTTAGGATAAATTGCACACCATATACAAAGGCACTAGTGAAATAAAGCAATCCAAGTTTAATTTGTTAATGCATGATTTTGAATTATTTTTCATGAAACCTTTTGAAACGATCTTAGACATGTATAGCAGATTCATTCAAATTGTAAACTCATTGCATGCTTTAGGATAAGATTTTTCAAATTTTGAAAACGTTAACAAAATTCTTCATTGTCTTCTGATAAGTTTAATGTCAAATTAGTTGCTATTTGTGAATCAAAAAATTTGAATGAGTATTCTATTGATAATTTGATTGGCTCACTCATTGCTTACGAGCAAGGTTTGGGTCAAAGACTTTTGGTTGCAGGTGAAACTATTGTTCTAAAAGCTGGAGATATAGAAAGAGATATCCTAGTTGGTGACGAAGGCAATGACATGTCAATCAAATCACAAAGCTCACCTAAGCATAAGCAAAAGTGGAAAAAAAAGGTAAAAGTGGTAAGGATGTCCATATTTCTTCTGACATTATTTGCTTTTGATGCAGGAAGCCTGGACATATGAAAAATCAGTGCCCTAATTTAAGAATTCTTCCTACGAAATAAAAGGGCAAGGCAAAGCAAAATTCAAACTAGGAAAATAATGAAAGACAAAAAATCTCATGGACAGATCTGGTTTCTGAAGCATCAAACCAGGAGAGAGAAAATGGTTAAAAGCCTTTCGTGTTTTTGTGTTGTGTTTTAAAAAAAGTGGCCAATAATGCCAAACCAAAAGATGCATAATGACGCCAAATTGAAAACAAAAATAATACACAAAGTGTATTAAAAATCAAAAGATGCTCAAAGAGCCATTCAATTGATAAAGGACATAAAATGAGCCCACACAAAAAAAATGCTTATTTTTTCTTATACTACTAAAAACCTGAGAAAATCCTTGATATATTTGAAACTTGTGCTTGAAAATCGTGGTTCCTGATTCAGCAATTCGTGCAATGATCTTCTATTAGATATGTTTTATGAAAGGAGTTTTGAAAAATTAATGTTTCTTTTTCTAATTTATTCCTAGATCTAAATATTGAATTAAAAAGTTTTTAAGCCTTTTTTAAAGAACTTGAGTTTGGATTATCAAATCTGAATTTCTAACCTTTTCTGGGCTATGCGTTGTCAATCCAATTCTACTAAGTTTTTGATTAAAACCAAGAGGTAACTTTCTTATTTTAAGAATATTTATTTTTCACTAGATCAGAAAATGTTTTAGCCTTTTGTTCGTTTTGTTTTTTTGTGCATCCTCTCTTTTTGATAATGTCAAAGGGGGAGAACGTAATGTTTTGAATTTGTATCCTTTTTTTATTTTCAAAAAAAATAAAAACAATAAAAATATTTTTATCTCCCCTATTTTTAAAGTGCTTTTCTAGTGAGGGGGAGATTAGGAGAAAATGTACTTTTTTGAAAATTCAAATTGTAGTATTTGCCATCATAAAAAAAGGGGAGATTGTTACAGATCTGTTTTCATGATTTATGATTTTGATGATAGCAAACACTCTTATTTCTCTATGATTGTTTTCTACTAACATTTCAGTTTCACACGATCGGACTGCAATTTGGAATCAGCTAAAGATTGGGTAGACTAGGTCTGAGTCAGTTTGTATCTTTTTTTCCTTTCTTGAGTCTATTGTATTTGGTGTGGCTCCTGATGTTTTGTAGCTTGGAAGATTTTCTATTGTTCCCTAAAGATTTATATTTTTGGTAACATCGTCCTGGATGATATTTATATCATCCTGGACGATCAGTCCAAAAAAAGAAATCTTGATTAGGGCATCCTCATTAAAGCAGCCATTATTATGCAAAACACATTGTCCTGGACGATTTTGTATTGGCCAGGACGATAGGCTCAATTCAGAAAGAATCTGCCGCCAATTCTTTTTAGAAATAACCTATTTTTGGACATCGTCTAGGTGGATCGTCTTGGATTATAAAATATCATCCTGGCCGATCCAAGTCAATTTTTCCAAAATTTCTCAGGAAGTTTTGGAAAGCAATTAATGGGGATTTCGTCCAGACCGATCACAAGATCGTCCGGGACGATTAGACATCGTCCAGCTTCATTTCATGGCGATATTCAGGATGATTTTCCTCATATTTGAACTAATTGGCCAGGACGATTTGTCTATCATCCTGGATGATAATGGCGGCAACTTGCATTAATGAGCTCATTTTGAGAGCTTCTATTTAAGCTATGGCAAGGCACTTTGTAAGTGTCTTTGGCATCCATTGTAGCTTCGTTCTTGTGGAAGAAACTTGAAGAGAGAGCTTGAAAGGGAGAGAGGAAAGGGTGGAGTTTGAGAGGGAGAAGATCCAGTGAGGGGAACTCAAGGGAGTGTGGTGGGGGATCCACACGGTTGCTCCGGCAAACTCGCACCTTTGTACCATCGGATTAAAGGCTTGTTTCGAGGTAAGTTCACCAAAGAAGAAGATCTCTTTGGTGTCAAAGGACCCGGCGACGCCGCCGCACCGGGGAAGGTGGAAGTGATTTTGTAAGGGCTTCTCCGCCTAGCTGTGGGGGCTAAAGGAGAGACACTTTTATAGTGCAATACTTGGAGGGTGTCTCCAAGGAGTGGACGTAGGTCAAGGTTTGACCGAACCACTATAAATCCGATGTATTCTTTTCTTATTACTGCTTCCGCGTTATTTTCTTCCGCACTTCAATTTCTGTGGTGAATTTGGTTAGAGTTTTATCTTTAGTTTTAAAGTTGTCCAATTCACCTCTCTCTTTGTTAGCCTTGGGCCAGTTCATAAGGGCTTAACATCCCTAATGAACTTTCAAGTGGTCTCAGAGCACTTTCTAGTGTCATCCGAGAACCTTCAATTGCTACTTAAGTGGGATGCAATGAATGGCACAAAGTATCATAAGTTATAAACAATTAAAATTTACCTCACACATATTTGCAAGGAATAGAGTTAAACTAGTTAACAGAAGTAGTTTTAGTTATATGAATTTCAATAAGTTTAAGCTGAGAGAACAAGATAGATTTTGTGTTTATGAATAATTTAAAAGATGAAAGGCCCTAATTTATTTATTATAATTCACAAAATCATTAAAACTTAATGCCACTGAAGATAATTATAAGTGTAGTTTAAGTTAAATTACAAGGCAATTTATTATATTTAATTATTAGTGGAATGACAAAATTTTCTTGAAATTATTAATAGATAAAGAAAGCCTAATATATAACATTAAAAGGAAATAGATATAGAAAATAATATTACCCAAATGCAAGTGGTTCCTCTAATGCTTGTCTTCACAACATAAGATCCATTCTAATACCAATTTAATGCAACTAAGATTAACACTCTTTATGAGGGAAAAAGTATATTTAAAAAACTTCCAAAGAGTGTAAAAAATGATATTTAGGCTTTACTCAGATTAAAGAATGTATGGATTTAGAGTTTATGCAAGAAGATGATCAAAGCTAAAACTAGTCAAATTTTCAAAACTCAATTCATGGAGGTTTAAAGTTCTGGTATGCTGAATATATGGAATTCTTGTGGTTGAAAACACTTGGAATATTTAGATTAATATACATAAATAAGATCTCAAGTAATTTATTATTTTTTAGGCTTTTGAGTGGGTTTCAGTTGGGTTTATAATAGGACTAGTTTTATCGAAACACTTAATGCCCAATACAATTTTTTTATCCCCAGTAGGTTTTTTTTAGTTAAAACCCACAGAGGGCCTATGCGTTAAATAACAAAACAATTACACAATCCTTAAGGGGGACCCAAAGCTCCTTAATGCTTAAACGAGCTACATAATAAAGTGAAATAAAACCTAAAAGTCGATAGTCCCCACTAAGCTAAATACAAGGATACCTAGTAACATGCTAATGATGCTAAAGAGAATCAACCAAAAAAAAGATACATAAAAGAACATGAAGCACAATCTTTCAGCAAAAAATCTTGATCATAGCCATAAATGTAAGCTCTTGATAATCAAAAGGGCTGCAACACATAAAACTAAAATATAAATAAATAGAGTAATATAAATGGAAATTAATTAACTGAAGGGAAAATTAGTAATAAAGGATGTTACCCATACAGAGCTCTAAGTAAAAGACCTCCCATAGTTAAGCAAAAGGTCAACACCCATATAAAACAACACTATAATATTGATCCATAGAATAACATCAAAGCAAAAAATAATAACATAATGGAAAAGGGCAAGCCATGTTGGCTACTAATGAAAACCTACCCAAATAGTCATTAAAAACCAAATAAGGGTATGGGCAAAACGAGCTCAGGATAGAATTAAACTAGCATACATCACTCGGGTAAACCCAATGCCGCTCAATCCTACCAACCAACCAAACCAACTACCCCTTAACAAGAAACTCCAAAATGCATCAAGATAAGCCCATAGAGACGGCAGCCACCCACACCCAGATAGAGCCAATCATTGATAAAAAACTAATACATCACAAAAAAGATACCAAGGACCTCATCATGAAACCACATAAGGCCCCCAAAACACTAGCATTAGCTTATTTAGAACCACCCCCAAAGCCAATAATAAAAACCTAGCAAAACCGAGAGGAGAAGATGCTCCATGCAACCAAGAAGACAACCAAAAACCACCCAGCTACCCCCAAACCATAAAAAAACCATAACAACAATATTATAACACCAGGTCCCATAGCAGTAGAAGGAAGTAGGAGAGCAACAACTAGGAATACCATCAATAACAAAAGCAATGCAATCACTACTCAAGCCCAAAAACCCCAAAAAAATCAACCACAATATGCAACTCCACATCAAAATGACACCAGCAATTCACATTCACCGTACAAATTAAGAAATAGACATAAAGCACATCCATAAGCATAAGATATAAATGGGCAAACCACCAAATATGGGCTCCAACATAAAGCCAACACCAAGGCCCCTGAAAAATCAAGAACCATTAGAAATAAGCCAACCAAGCCAAATCATCAGCAAGGATCCACAGTAAAACAACACAACAAAAAGGAAAACTCCACAAAAACTAAAAAACACCAAATTACCTCTTAACATAAGCCAGATTGATTTTATCTAATCTCAATATCCCTTTTAAGGGGATAGATAAATTAGCCACCATAAAATCAATGAAATAATCAAGCCTGCTACCAAAATTGGCAAGCCAATTAGCATAGGCATTACCCTCCCTAAACACTAGAGAAAAGGAAATATTAACAAAGATAATTAACTTGTTAATATCCCTAACTAGATAAAAAGCCGCAGGATTGCAAATTGAATCCTCAATATAGTTGATTCATTAGACTCAACCTCAATCCCAATGTTAGTAATATCAAGAGACATACAAATTTGCAGCCCAAAAAGGATAGAATTAAGCATAACAAGATGCAAATTACGATTGTGTAAAGTGCCCACAAAAGCTAAAGTAACATTCACTTAACTGTTTCTAACGATCCCACCACACCCCATGATGGTATCATTATCAGAATCACAAACATTTAGTTTATAGCATTCCGAAGAAGGTTTAACCCAATTCACAAATCGAGGTTCAGAGATAGGCAGAACCTCACTCAACTAACCTTATGCCCAGTAGGGTTTTTAGCTTTAATAAAAGGTTTTAAGGGGTTGGAAATACCTGTGGTTGAAGGAAAAATTATTCTACAATAATTTTAATTTTTTTAACAATTTTTCAAGTGTTCTAAGGCGTTTAATTAGCTAATTGAACATGGTGGGATCTTATTCATCCAACCCTTAGCTAATTGCTCCCAATGGGGTTCTTCTTGAGATTTTAAGGAGGAAATGATTTTATTTTGTATTGGAGGGCTAGTTGAAATAATAAGCATTTGAGCAAACATAAAGCCAAACCTCTCTCATGAATTACTAGTAGAGTTAAGAGATAGAGATGATTATATCTAATGAGTAGAGGATTAGATAGAAAACTTATGAGGATCAATAAAGGATATACCCAACCTTTAGCTTATTATATAGAAGTATAGTTCATGATAGTATTCATTCCTTAACCTTTAAATGAAGTAATTTTTAAGGAAACCAATGATTAGGGCGTGTTGAGTATAAATTAATTAAAAATCATGTAGTTGGAAAATTATTTAGTAATTAATAATAGATTAGTGCCTGCTAATAATTCAAAAAAAAATATTACTTTTGAGATAACTTTCATTCATGGATTAACCTAACAAATCTCAATGTCTCAATTCTTTGCAATGGTTTTAAATCTAACTCTATAGATAAGAGTTAGATGATAAAAATAAAATGGAGTAGTGAATACATAAAAAAGAGTAGAAAGTTTTTAAGTTATATAAAATATTCCTTAAAATGAAGCTTTTCTGGATGTTTAAAGCTAGAGAGAGAACGTCTAAGAAAACCGTTGGGATTTCACAAAAATTTCAAATTTTCATATTCATGGGATTTGTGGATAACCCATGGCGGCGGATGTTCACCAGCATCCTATGGCTGGCAGAACACAGGAAGATCTTCGCCCTTTATCTAGGGCATTGGCGGCTCCAGCTCGATTGTTTTCATCATCGTCGTCTGCTTTCGGAGATGGAAAGGCAAGGTTGAATCAATTCATCAAAAATAAAGAAAAATTTAGTATGTCCCTTGTTATCAATGAAGGTGGTTTTTTAGCAAAGAAAGAACCGAAGGTTTTTGTGAAAGGGAAGAACATTATTATTGAAGATAAGGTTAAGAAGATTAAGATTGCAACGACATTGATTCTACAAGAAGGGTTTGATGTGTCCCCTTCCATAAGACCTCTGATTGAGAAAATTATTCCATTTAATGGAATGGGAAGATGGATGGAGTAAATTCAATCTCTATTGAAAATTCAAGTCCAACTGAAAGAATTATAGCACAAAAAGTGGAAGAGGCTTCAAGTAAAGTGGAGAAACATCAGGAACCAATATTGTAGGAAAAGGTGCTATTTTCTAATTTATTGAAGGTAAGAAGTGTTGAATCAGCTGATAAGGGTGGCTGTATGGAGGCTGAACCATTTCTTGCTCGAAGTTCTAATGCAGTTCAAGCGAGTGTATGGAAGAAGAAAGAAAATATTCAAGTTTCAGAACTTCAGCAGGGGGAATTCTTATATATATATATATATATATAAATTTTGAGAAACTAAATATAGCACTATTATTAATAAACCAAAAAGAAAGGAGAAAACTAAGTGAATTTGGATAATTCACATTCCTCCTTTAGAATTTTAAAGAAATTAGGAGGAATGTGATTTATATCCAAACTATCCCAAACAAATTCATTTTTTCTAGCATAGTTAGCACAACAATCGGCTAACTTAATACAACCTCTATTAACAAATTGAATAATAACTTGATTAAACTTCCTAAGAAAAAAGAAGTCTTCAGAGCAAATGTTGTTACCTCCTTGCACTCCTTCCTTGATTGACTTTTGAATGAATTTTAAGACATTATAATTGTCTCCTTCTATAATAATTCATGTAGCTTCAAACATCCACTCTTGAAGAACTCTATTGAAGGATAAAACCGCTTCTAGTTCTAGAGAAGAACTATCCCAATGCACACGTTTGAACCCAAATGCAAATAGTAATCTACTTTTGCTATCTCTTAGAATTCCTCCAATACCTACAGAATAGTTATTGCCGAGAGAAGCATCCACATTTAATTTGATCCAATCGGTTGGAGGGGGATTCCAAACATGAGAAAATAGCCTAAGCTGATTAGAATCCCAGTTGACCGTGATAAGATCATAATTTATTGATGAGGATGTGAAAGATATTGCTTTTGCTGCTACAGTGTTGAAACTATCCTCTTTATCATCGTGGACTAGTTTATTCCGGCTTTTCCAGGAATGAAAGATGACCGAGCAATATAGATTTCCCAAAAAAATATTAGAACATGAAATTTTCTTCAGTTCAGTAATGCAACAATTTAGATCATTGAAATTATGTATATTAAAACCCCAGCTTCTCAAAACCTTCAGCACACCATTAATAAAGTTGCATTCCGCTGCTATATAATTGCCATCTTCAATTTGATTACATCCTCTAGGACAGCCATTGTAGTTAATGAGTCTTCTATACATCAAAAATTCATTACTTGGTAAGGCTTTGTTCAACAATCTCCACCAAAAGAGCTCTATCCTTGTTCTTAATTTCAATTTTTCCAGCCATTTCCAATTGGTATTCTCCTCTGCACTGCTATATTTTTTATCCGAAATTAAATAAGACAAGGATTTCCCAGAGTGTTTAACCGCAATTTCAACTTCGTCTTTCAAAATTCTGCTCTGTATCGGAACCGAACAAATGAGCTCTACCAATTCCGGACCAAAAGCTTGCCTTAGCTTTACAACATCCCAATTTCCCTCCTTAATGGAATGATGTACACATTCATGTTCTTCTTGCAGATTTGTTGTATAGGTAGGCCACTTTTCAATGATTTTATCAAGGATCCACACATCCTTTGAAGTGTTGATGAAAATTCCATCCTTCACCTTCCATCTCAGAATTTTCTGTAGAGATTTAGCTCCTTTGATAATTATCTTCCAAGTAGAAGATTCTGCATATTTATGATCATAATCCCAAATATTTGAACCGTATTTAGCAATAAGAATTATGTTCAAAAGGGATGTAGGATTTGAGATGAGCATCCAAGCACATTTAGCCCTGCAATTGTTAATTTTATCCACTGCAGAATTTATACCTTGTCCACTATATTTTTTGCTTCTACAAAGAATTTCCCATTCCACATAGTGCAAGCCTTGGCTTTTATCTTGTTTTCTCCATAAGAATTCTCTACTCAATTTATCTAAATCATTGAGTACTCCCAACGGTATCAATGAATGAGTCTAAAGAAACGTTGGCAAAGACAAGAATGTAGATTTGATGAGTTGAATTTTACCAGCAAGATTAAGGAACCGATTTCCCCATATAATGAGTTTGTCATAAGCTTAAAGAAAATAACACTAGATGGGGGAATTCTTATCAGAAGATGGAATGACTGTTAAATTGTATGAGAGGAATGAAACAAAAAATGCAAAAAGACTGATTAACTCTCTGGTTGTTAAAATATTTGGAGGAGATGCTCCATTGTCAGTAATCATCTCATAACTCAGGAGACAATGGTCTCAATATGGAAAATTTCATCTCACCTTGCTTAGCATGGGATAGGAGCTTTGTTCTTTTTCTGAACCAGAGCATTTGGAATCTATCCAGTAAAATGGGCCATGGTTTGTTAATGGAAAAATAATTAGAATGGACAAATGGTCCCAAAGCTTCTCACTAACTTCGCTTAGAGGATTTACAGCCCCGATTTGGATCAGGATACCAAGTCTTCCTCTACACTGCTGGGACAATATAAACATCTGTAGAATTGCATCAATGGTTGGAAAACCATATTTGCTTGATGGGAATATGTTTCAATGGGGGAGAAGAGAGTTTGGAAGGGTGTGTGTTCGAATTCAGCTTGATACGAAGTTACCAATAGGAGTTTGGGTGGAGGGATTGGCTGGGAAATTCTATCAGAAGATAGAGTATGAATGTATTCCTAATTTTTATTTCAATTGGACACATCAAGGAAGCTTGTAGGAAAGGTGTAGAAGATCCCAAGCTTCAAGAAAAGACAGCTGCTAATGTAATTCAAGATGTAGAGAGAAATGTACAAAATAATATTGAAGAGAGTGAGAATAATGGAGTAGTAGGTTATGGTCCCTGGTTGATAGTGAACTGGGGAAGGAAGAAGGAAAGAAGCAATTTTTTGAAAGTTATTTAAAGGACATTGAATAAATCGGTGTGCAGAAGATCAGATGTAAAGAGAAATAATGAAAAAAAAAATTGATTGAAGATGAAGTTTTTGTTCTAGGTACAAATGATGTTCTAGTTTCAAAAATTTTGGATACTGAAGCAAATGGAGGTAATTCAGCTTGGGTTGTCAGCATTGGTTCTCCTAAGGTTCCTAAATCAGATAGGAGGGAAAGTGTTATCATTCCAATTGTTGAAAACAAATTCAATGTACTAAGTGACCAAATTATAGATGGGGAAATTATTCAAAACAATGAAGATGGTATACTAATAGAGGAAGCACCACCTTATGAGAACAAAATTGAGAACTTGAATCAAAGTGTAGATTCCACTGCTAAATGCAAAAAGGGTGATTCCAGTTTTGTTAAAAAGAAGAAGTCAAAGCAATTGAAGTATCTTGGGCCAATCAATAATAACCCGAGGAGTAGAAGAATGGAGATTGAAATGAAACGTACTATGGGGAATTGTTCACCTCGCCTACAAAAATGAATTATTTAGCATTCTGGAACTGTAAAGGAGCAAAGAAAAAAGGTGCTTCTCTATTCATTAAGGAATTTGTTAAGCAGCATAGTATAATCTTTTTGGGATTGTTAGAGACCAAATTGTCTACATTTGGTATTAAAGAAGTAAAGTTGCTTATTAGTGATGGTTGGGTATATGTTATGGTGCCTTCAAATGGGTTATCAGGTGGTATTATAGTCTTATATAATTCCCATTTGGCTGACTTTACCATGGTAGATTCTTCTTCCTAGTGTATTACAGGAGATCTATCAATATATAGTAAAGGAAAATGGAGGGTGGCTTCAGTGTATGGAAGCAAAGATATGTATAAAAGGAGAGAGCTCTAGGAGAATTTGGAGCTATATTCTACAGAAGAATATCCAATGGTGGTAGGTGGAAACTTCAATTGTCTCACTGCCAATAAAGATAAGAGAGGTGGGAGAAGATTTTTTTTTTGCACAAGGGCCTAAAGAAATGAAGGCTTTCTTCACTAAGAATGATTATCAAGAGGTAGGATTTATCGGCCCTCGATTTACTTGGTGTAACAACAAGTTAGGAGGGGCTCGTATCCTGGAAAGATTGGAAAGGTGCTTCCTCAACTCTATGTCTTTTAACGCATCTTCTCATTTGTTTGTTAGACACCTGGCTAGAATAGCTTCTGATCATAGCCTAGTTATTCTCAACTTCCTTGATGTTAATCCATCTTCTAAGAGGGTCATTAAATTTGAAGATGTTTGGGCATCTTATCCGGCCTCTTTATCTTGAAATTACTAAATGACAAGAGGGGGGGGGTGAATTGTGATTTTCTTTTTCTCAATAAAAAGTAACCCTAAGTAGGAGTTCTAATCTTTTTATTATTTTTGAAATTTTACAACAAAACTTAAACAAATTTTCTTCCACGAATTTCACTACGCAATAATTATGAAAATTAAATGCAAGTAAAAGTAAATGACGATAAGGAAAAAACACACCAAGGATTTTTATAGTGGTTCGGTTAAAATATGACCTACGTCCACTCCCCAGTGTCCTCCGCTCCGGGATTTTCACTACCAAAAATAGTTCTCCTTTTGCCCCCCTCGGCAAGGCGGAGAAGCCTTTACAAACCTCCCTTTAACCAACCCGGCATGGCGGAGTGCCAAACTCTATTTTCGCCCTCCTGGCGATGGCAGAAAACCTTCTCGTTTTTCTCCCTCCTGGAGAAGGCAGAGAACCTCGAGGTCACAGATGTAGACGAGCCTTTCCCTTGGAGATCCTCCCTCAAATTCTTCTAGGGCCATAAGAGGAGCAAGATGCAGCAAGTACGGAGCAACCATGTGATCTCCCTCACACCTCTTCTCCCTCAAAACGCTTACCTTCTCCTTCCACTCTCAACTTTAAAGAACTTCTCTAGAGCTCTCTCCCTTGGAATCCCACTCTAACCACGTTCTCCCTCTCTGTGATTCTTATTGAAAAAGGACAAGATTAACACCTAAAACGGGCTAAAAAAACTCTGATTTCAAAAGTAGTCGTTACTGTTCGTACAGTACGATTCAACATCGTACAGTACGATCTTCATAAACAGACTTCATCCTGGTACGAAGATATACGAACAGTTAAAAAACAATTCGTACTGTATGATATAATATCGTATGGTACGATCCATAAAATACTATTCATACAGGACGATGGTCTGGACAACTAGATTTCGTCTCTGTTCATCGTATGGTACGATCACTATCATACAGTACGATGTGACAAAAACCAAGAGATCGTCCAGGACGATATCCGGGATGATTAAACTTCATCTCTGTTCATCTTATGGTACGATTCGATTCATACAGTACGATGTTCAAAATTTAATTAGACCTGGATTTCATGCACTAATCACAGGTTAATTTAAGTAAGTATTTAAAATAGATCGTACAGTACGAAACTATTCTTACAGTACGAACGGCGCAAAATCACTTACTTAAACTAAACTACGGCTAGGGTTTTGGATCTGAACATATCGTACAGTACGAATATATTCGTACAATACGATCTATTCACAGAATCGTCCATATAGCTCGGATCGTACGGTACGAATTAAAATTGTACAGTACGATCTCTAGAGAAGAAATTCTAATACATTTTGCATTTAAAAAACAAACTCTCCCACTGTGTGTGTGCATGGTTGCTCTTACTCTTATGCATTTTGTGGTCAGACTCAACAAAATAAAAATATAATATAGAAAAATACAATATCTGACTCATACTCCTAATCTACCCGTTCTTGAGTATTCCTTTCATCTTGAGTCACTTGTGATCTTCCTGAAATGTTAGTACTCAAGGACAATAGCAAATAAAATAATATTCAATGAAAAGTTGTTCCAAAACACTCATTATTTGGCATCATCATGGGTTGCAACAATATCCCCCTTTTTGATGATATCAAATAATTTGTTGCAAGTAAGTACAAATAACATTTACTTTTTTTTTGTATTTATATTTTTTTTATTTTATTTTTTAACTTAAACACAAGAAAAAAAGATACCAAAAGCAAGTACAAAACAAAAGAGGAATGCATTTAGATAACAAGCACAACAACAAGTACAACAAACTTCTCCCCGTTTTGACACAACAAAAAGGAGGAGCAACTAAAGCAAAAGCAAAAGAAAGAAACTACAATGCAAACACAAATAATCTACGCAGACGGGTCCTGATCAGTTCGTGGTGGAGGTGGATTTGATTGAAAATATTGAAAGAGAGCATCAAAGCGGTGATCAATTGCAGTAAAATGTTCTCCAAACCATTGCATATATGTCTCGTGTTGCTGATGTTGTTCTTGAATATGCATGTCGAGACGAGTCTTCAGCTGGTCAAAGCGTGCGACCAAATCATCATTAGGGTGTGCTGGTACAGGTGCTCGGGGTGCGACATGGCGTCGTGGTCGAGCTGGAGCTGCTGCTGGGGCATCTTCTCATTCTTCTTCATCAAAGACTGGTTCTTCAGGCTCATGTCCTCGATGAAAGAGAATATGGAAGGAAGCATCCATATAAAAAATAGGAAGAATGTCGGGTTCACAAGGGTAGGACAATTGATATTTATTATGGAGGATATATCCTATTAGGTTACCAAGAGCTAGATTATGTTTCCGTCGGGTGGTAGGTAGACGAACAAAAGTCATATGGTGAATGTAGTTGCTAATTAAATAACCCTCATCAAACTTTATGTTGGACATAATAATATAGGTAGCGACGGATAAGGTCGGGGTCAGATTGATACGGTCGCCACCTTTGGGTATTGTTGTGATGCCCCAGAAATCAATAGTGAAAGGATTCTGTCA
>NW_021318836.1:2289-6332 GCF_001605985.2 Dendrobium catenatum | reverse complement strand
GGTTTTTTGGTTGGCCCGGCTGCATGAGCGGAGGAGGACCTTTGCATGGCGCGTGAGATCCAAGAGAATAAGCCGCTTGATCGTCGAGAGGAGACGACAGTGAGTTGTCGTGTCCCTTCAAGAAAAAGAGGAGCCGGATCGCGCAAATAGGCATGCATTGGCGACTGCCTCATTAATCTGGAGGGAGTTTGGCTGTTTGAGAAAGGCCGTGAGGCTTCTCTGGAGTCGGGAGAGCCGGGCCGTGCTGTGTCCTTGTCTCCTTGCAAAACCTGAGATGAAATCAATTATGCTGAAGCCTCTGAAAAATCCATAATCAAAGGGTCCAAATAAATTTTTTAGAAAATCCTTGATACAAATGGCTATGCTTGAGTTATCAAGCTAACCCATTGAGATTTGATTACCGATTTGAGAGATGAAGTATAAACGTTAAAAATTATTTGTGTATACAACAAAAAAGATAAAAATTAAATTTATAATAAATTATATATATTGTCATTCACACTTATTAAATATTACTAATTCATAACGTATTATTCAAAGTTGATTATCATATATAACTTTCAAATTAATCATGATCATTAATTTAATTTTATTTTAATTAAAACTATAATTTAATTTATTTTAAAATGTCAAAGTCGTATTTTATTTATAATTTTAGTCATAAACATAATTTATTAACATTAGTTTCAAATCAAAGCCTAAAAAAAGTACTTAATTTCCTTGTTTTTTTTTAATATTTATATTTTTTTATTATATATTTAAATATAAATCAATACTGATAACTCTACTTTCTTTCTCTCCTGACATGGCAAACAAAATATGATGAGCACGGGAAATTGTGTCGTTGAAAGATTTTGACATTCCAAATCGCTCGAGCAATCAAGTTAAAGCAAAAGTGGCTGGATCAAAAGAATTAAAGTACGATAAGCAAGAATGCGCGATAAAAAGCCAGAATGCGTGAAACACTCGAAACGTAATCGACCAACCACATATGTATTTTGAAACATGATAAGAGGGCACATGTGATCAAAGGACTGAAATCCTAAAGGTGATCGAGCCGAGGTACATAGCAAGGTGACCCTTCATCAACAGTGGTGCAACAAACGGGAAGTGATAATATCTACATAAATGCAAGACAATAAGTGTAAGAGCGACGATTGCCGAAAAGGAGGTTAAACACATCTTTAAACAAATTTTAATAAAAAAATAAACATGGTACTAAAAACTTAAGAAAGTCCATCATAAGTATCAATGCTCTTAATTGAAGTTGTTTAAAAAATTATTATGAAAAAAAAGAATTTGGCGTGAAACATTAAAATTTTTAAAGCTCACCTTAATCAAAATTGTAACTAGGCATTTGTAAATTTTTTTTCCCCATTCATAAGCTGAAATGCTCATCTGATATTTAACCAAGCTTAAATCTAATTAAGCTTATCACTTAAAAAATTGGCTTTGCCTTAAACTTAACCATAGATGCATCATTAACAAACAAACTTAATCTTGCTTGAGGAAAATTTTTCATTGCATCTTAAAGCAAATTTTTAAAAAAAAATATAAACATTTGTATCTAAAAACTTAAGAAAGCCATCATAATACATGCATTAATTGGAGTGTTTAGAAAATTAATTATGAAAAGAAAATAATTTGGCGTGTTTGGTAAAGAAGCAGCTTCAATCGCAAACAATTTTGAGAATCAATTGAAAGATGGGGTCTGGTATCTCGCGTGCTTCCTTCATGTCTGAGGTTTTTTGTTCTCTCCTGTGGAGCGCGTCTTCCTTCTCTTCGTGGCTTTCCTGGCTTTTGGCCGGGATGGCTTCATCCGCTTGATGTTCCCCCTTCGCATAGGGCGACTCCATTCCTTGGTTTCCTCACCGTCCATCTTTCTTATGCGGGCTAACCTAGCCGCCCTCTTCTGCTCGTGATGAATGGCGCATGTCTACTCCATACCGGGAAAAAACTTTCTTTTTGTCTCGATGACCCTTCGAAGGTTAAGTCTTTGGAAATCTATCTCGTTGTGGGATAATCCTCTGGCCCAAGACGTACTACAGCACTTCGTGTGGCATGGAAAATAGGCGTGGAAGCCTCAAAGAGTGATTCTTCTCTAATCTCTCTGGTGAGTGAATTTCTTCCTTCTCAAATCCTGCTGTGAGGACTATGATATGTTCTCGCGGTGGCCCTTGGTTTTTGCTTGCAAGCTGTTCATCTTACAAAACCAAGGGGATCCGTAGTTCAACCTAAAAGAGACGGATCTGCGGCCATTCCCTGTGGATAAAATTGGTCAACCTCCTTGCCTCGTGGACGCGTCAGTTATTTTCAAAATCGCAATTACATTGTATCCTTATTTATGTTACACTCCACATGCCAAGAGAACGAGGCTTCACTTTCGCTGCACCGATTTGTGCTGGAATGGATAAAAATTCGGTTTTAGCTGATGAGATCCCTGACTTGAAATTGCGATGGGCTGATTTAATAACTTGAAGGTCGTTGTATGATTGTGAACTTGACTAGGTGTCGAAGGTTTTTGTGGGAAATCCTTATCACTCCTTGCTGTGCCAGAAAACCAACTCCTAAAGTTTTTAATTTTCCTCAAAAGCCGCGGACTAGAGGGACGAAGTAAAAGGCGGGCGGACTGCCGGCTCGTGCGGTTAGCAATTCCCAGGGAAAAGTTTCCCTGTGGTTCCACCAGTTCAGGAAAAAACCCTATCATTCAAGAGCGACGGGTCGCTGCCCTCCCGCTGCCAGTTGAGGCACCTTCGACCCAGCTCTTACACTCGACACCGAGCCCCTCTCCGACGTCGGTCTCGACCCAAGCTATTCGCTGCCGCCTTCCAAACCGGCAAACCATCCGCCGCCGATGTTAGATCCGAGCCCGACATCCGTCCCGCCATTCCACTCGCTGCCGCCGCGGACGGTTCTCTCGAACCACTCCGCCTTCCAAGTTCCAACTCCCCTGCTGCCACTCTCCCGGCCACGATGTCGAGACCGTCGCCGGCACCAGATCTTCCACCACCAGCCGACCAACTGGAGTTGCTACTAGTAAGAACGCAGGGTGATGGGCGCTGCCTCCATTTACTGATGATATGTAAATCAAGAGGTTTCTACGTTGCTTACGGGTTGAGATTACGGTACACCCTTTGTGCATTAAAAAAAAATCTCCTGTATTCTTTGGCTATAAATTTAAAACTTAGTTTTCACATTCATTTTTTTTTATTATTATTATTTCTTCGTACTAAAAAAAGAGAATGTGTTTGCTAACTTATTGAAATGTGTGAAGGTGTTATTTATTTATTTTTTATGTTATTATTATTATTATTTTTAAATTCCTGCTAACGTATTGAAAGGATTAAGTTTGCTTACATCTAGAAATTTTCACTATTGCATTTAATATTAAAACATATGTGAAGATTTTATAATAAGATAATTAAGTATATCTGTCACACAAATTTTAATATGGAAAAGTACATCTTAATTAAAAAAAAAAATTGTTTTTCGGATGATACTCCTTGTAGATCAATATCATTAAATTGTCGATATATTTGGAGAAGATTAATTCAGATAATATCTTTAGACGAATGACAGAAACTTCTTGCTTAAGTACATTATTTTATAAAGCAGTTGCTAATTATGAAAGCCAACCCTTTATGTAATATAAATGTTCATAGAGTTGAGAGGCTCTTTTCAAGCTCGTTAATTCTGCTTTAGATCCAAGTAAATCTAAGCTCCATTTATTTGAATTTTGTCCTCTGTAAGTTTCATAAATAAGAATTATTATTATTATTTTCTTAATTCTGAAAGCACTTCTCTCTTGAAGTAGTGTCGAATCCTGTTTAAAATCTCTCATCTCATTTTCTCTTTTTGTTCGTTGAGAGAGAATGATGAATTAGTATAAACAAATATATAGCATCTTGTTATTGCCGTGATTAATTGCCTTGAAATATAGTTAGACTTTCAATCAGAAATAAATTGGCAATGGAGTTCTCAAGAGATAATGATAGCAATATGTTTAGGTTCCATATAATAATAAAAATTATCTCAATCTTAAT
>NW_021318836.1:0-2189 GCF_001605985.2 Dendrobium catenatum | reverse complement strand
CCGTCCGAGCCACACCCAAACAAAGCAATTTAAGAAACCTAGGAAAAAGCATGCAATTCTAATACGCAAGCAAAGTAGAGAAAGCACAACAAAAACAATAAAAGCCCACGAAAGAGAGTGTCCATGGCAAGTGCCATACAATATTACATCACAGAGTACAGTAAGTAATGGTGGCCTGGCTCCACCAACAACAACCCGAAAACGACGCAAATCTTAAAATAAGGCATTTTTATACTTCTTCAGTCTTCTTCTTCTTTTCCTTGATTCGTCTTTGGATCATCTTCAGCTCTTCGGGCTCCTCCAAAAGGATACCCAAATAAAAAAAAGAAAACCCCCTGTAGGGGTTTACTTTTTTTTCTTTGGACTCCTCGTAGTGAGTGCTACAAAAGGATATCCAAATGAAAAAGGAAACCCCATTGTAGGGGTTTACTTTTCCCTTTGAATTCCTATCTCTTTAAAAATGCCTTATTTTAAATTTTCACAATATTTACATCTCAAATACATCACATTGATAAAAATAGAAAAATCTAGACTCTCCTGCAGGGGTTATCCTAAGCAGTTATAATAAAATTTCACCCAAGCAGTTATATATATAAATTAAAATGCTCATATCAATCACTTGGCCGTGCTCTAATTATTGGGGGCTAAGCAGCTGAAGCAGGTACCTAAAGCAGTTATATATGATTTATTAATTTTTAGCCTCCTTTAGCGCTATATGAGCACGGCCACCTGCAGGCAGACAACATTAGTATAAAAGAGCGTGCCTAACCTATGGGTATTCTAACGTCACAACCACAGTGCAGAAAGAAGAATTAAAAGAAAGCAGTACAAAAACAACACGGCAGAAAAGCTACAACAGGTAGCAAAAACAACAACCAACACACGAGTCACATGCAGGGCGTCACAACACAGTACAGAAAAGAAAGCAGAACAACAACCTAACCTAAAGCTAATAGTCGTGTCCTATCAAACGCATCTAAGCGTGTGAAAGCTGTGTGGTTTTGGTAAGTCCTATATATGATAGTTTTAGTTAGAGTTGTATGTATATTTGCTTGTTTGTTGAAAGGGGTAAAGGAAAGATTTTGGTTAAAGTTCAAATATTAGTGTTTTAGGATTGATTTTTAGGATGTTTTATTTTAATGTTTGATTAACTATCACCTTTGTTTCACACCGAGGCCATGAGGTTTATTTCACCCTTCTTGGGGCTAACTTAATAGCCTCTTAGGCCTGGGTTACCCAGTGATAATTAACTTTGTTTGATTATTGTAGTTTGTTGTCAAAAGAAAAGAAAATGGTGAATTAAATCATTTATTAATCAAGTTTGAATTATGCCAGTTAGGAAAACTCATTTTAGGTTTTGACGCTCCATTAGATTCATTCGTGGCGTTGTGCCACCAGGCTCGAGGAACCAGCCTCCTTAGGACACTTAGCCCCGCAGCCCGGAGTAGTCCATCCAATAAACTTCACTTTTGGAGCGGTTGTTGTGTATTAAGGAATTTGTTGATTACTTTTTAAAAGATTATTCTAAGTTTGATATTTAAGAATCATTTATCCTAATGAGTTTAGTTTGTAACTTAATCTCTTAATATAATCTACATCTTTTAGATTTTAGATTGGTTAAGAATTAATTATTAGATTAGTTAGAATTGATTTAGGTTTATGTTTTAGATTCATAATTTAATGATTATGAATGTTAATTAACACTTAATTAAGAGTTAAGTGTTTTAATAGATTTTTAGAATTAGATTAGAATTGGTTGGTTGATTATTAATGAATTAAGAAAACAAAATCCAAATCTAGGAAAACGTGTCACTAGGTTTTTGTTTTAAGAGTCTCTATCCTATAAGGAACATGCATCCTAAGTCTATGTTTTCTAAGACTCGGTCCTTAATTTTTGTCCCTAGATATCACTAGTGTTATAGGACTAAAAAATGTTGTTTTCTAATTCCTAAGACTTCTATACGGATGTCACAAGGTTTTAGGGATCTAAAAAAAAAAAAAAGAAGTAAAAGCAATCCTAAATATACAATTGAAGTTTCTACAAGGCCCTAAGGGAAGGAGGCGTGCAATCATCTAGGCCCCTAAAGGTTTTCTAAGTTTTAGTAAACTCACAACACCGGGGGCTACGACCCGGTGGTTCCGCCCGTAACACCCCCCATCGGAATGAATGGGGGCGACTGATGCTCGTA